>NW_025967934.1:0-25000 GCF_021869965.1 Rhincodon typus
TGACTGAAAGTTTAGAGGTGTGGTTAAAGGAGGCTTGATGAATACGTGATGTAAATTGTAGACGCTACAGCCATGTGTGCCAGTGTTGGAGGAAAGTTTAAGTTTGTTTTTGTTTAAGTTTATGGATGGAATGCCAATCAAATGGGCTGCTTTGTCCTAGATTGTGCCAAGCATGCTAAATATTTTGCATTTGCACCCATCCAGGCATGTTCAAGAACATTCCATCACAACCTTGACTTGTACCTTGATAGATCGTCTTTGTGGAGCCAGGAGGTGAATTACTTGCTGCAGAATTTTGAACCTGGGTCATCCTGCCATAGTATTTGGTAATTTAACTGAATGTCAAGAGGAAGTGGTTAGGATATGTAATGGATAGAAGCAATGCAGAATCACACAATCTTTAATATAATGAATAGATAAATAGATATTTTAGCTATTGATTTCAGTAATGACAAATATCAACACTTCCACAAATCCATGTTTCTTTAATATGTTATAGAAATAGGATTAAGATAGGCTACAATCTATTATGTTAGCTTCACTGGAAACAACAATTATTTCTGACAACACAGTGTGGAGCTGGAGGAACACAGCAGGCCAGGCAGCATCAGAGGAGCAGGAAAGTTGACGTTTCGGGTCTTGACTCTAAACGTCAACTTTCCTGCTCCTCTGATGCTGCTTGGCCCACTGTGTTCCTTCAGCTCCACACTGTGTTATGTCTGACTCCAGTATCGACAGTTCTTACTATCTCTGACTTATTTCTGACGTCCATGTCTAACAACATTTCAATTTTTAACAAATTTAACAATTTAGAAATGATCTGAGTATTTAATTGTCAAGTTCTAAAGAAAGGTCATTTACTTGTAAATCAAGCATGCCTAAATAAGAAGTGAAAAAATAAGAAGTAAAAGGATGTGGTTATTGAATGAGTTCTCTGATAAGCTTCATTACACACAGGGTCCAAAATTAAATTTCTGACAAGATGAAAATTACTCCTAACTTCAAAATACAAAGTGCAAAGTTCAGTCTTTTATTTTTGCCCCTTTATAGAAACTTCTGTTTCTCCTTTCAAACACTTCCATAATGTAGTAAACACTTATTCCTCCACAGACTTAAAAACACCAGAGCATAAATATTAACATTTATCATAAATCGGAAAACGCCTTTTGACTGAACAGGACTGTCTAATTTTGACAGATTTCATCTGTACCTATGTACTTTCTCAAAAAAATCAAGTTCTGCTCTCTTCAGAAAGGCTTCAGACTCCTGTACTCCTTCATATTCCCTGCTTCAACAGCCTATCCTGGCAGTTTATTCCTTGAGAATTTTTTGTGCAAAATACTCTATTTGACTCTCTCCTTCTAATTTCCCTTTCTAAAAGAAACTACTCTGGAAATAAAAATAAATACTTCTTCCTTAAGAATGAGTAACATATAAATGTCTATTCCTGAAATTTCATTCTTATACTCCAGGATGGTGGTTCTAATTCAGTAATGATTTTTATTAATAAACAATGTAACCTTATTGGCAAACACTGCCCATTCCAGCCATCATAAACTAGAGGTATATTATTTTTGTATCTTTTCAATTTGGAGATCTATTTCATAGATACCAACACTGTGAGTAATCTACATCAACTGCAGATTGCAGCCAAGGATTTTCTGTCTAAACTTGTAAGCAAATCATTTGACAAATTGTCCATGCTATCGGGTCACAACAGTACTAACATCTTAAAGAGACTTACTTCAAGTGGGAGTTAAGCTTCACAGTTTATAATGTCAACAGTACGTGAGACCAAATAAAACTCGCAGTTGTTTGCGCACGATTTCTTCACTTGCCTTTCTCATTAGAAAAGGATTCATTTTCACCTTGTAATTAAAAAATAACACAGATCCTCTTCCTATTTTTAGGTTTCAGACTGTACACATCATTCTTGTGGTTGCATAATCCTAATTGGTTTAAGACAATTGTACTTAATACTTCTTACACCTCTCAAACATCAGCTCAGCACATAGGAAGAGATCATTGTTAGGACACAGTTTGTTACCTTTCAGTTTAAAACTTTTTTAAAATAAGGGAAAGTCTAAAAACTTGCATTTTATCGACAAAAGCTCTCAGGAATGAAATCCATCCTGCATTTTAAATAGTATAATTATTGGTTGTTGAAAATTTTGTTGCTTAAGCAGATTGCAAAGATATTTTATCACATTGGAAATAAAGTAATAAATATGTGCATCTTCAGGCAAAATTATAAGGAAGAGGTATCGTTTGAAGCAGCTTCTGATCTTGTCTCAAATTAAACTGGTGTCTAGCAGATTCTTAATACTTCTGACAAATGGTGCAAGTGTCTCATAAAACAGAAAATGATGGAAATGTATAGGTAATTAAGTATCTGAAATGTTCATGTTTCAGAATGAGTTCTTTATGAGAATTGTTCTGACCAGGGTTTACATCCAAAACATTAACCTTTTGAAAGATGGTATCTCTTTCCAGTATTTTTGTTCTTATTACAGCAATTCTTCATTACACTGATTAAATAGTATTACTGATTAGGAATTAATTGGAAGTTTTATGCAAACTAAAAGGCTGCTTGGCCTAAAAATCATGCCCTTCTGGCCAATTATAAACTTATTTCTGCACTCTGATAATGTACAATATTAGAAAGTCTACTGCAGTTTATCTATCTGATGTTAAAGTTAAAAAAAAGGAAATTTCACCCCTCAGCTTTTGTCCAAAAAGAGGTCCACTGACACAAGACACCTTGCTAATTCCTTTCTTCCATTTTGGTGCAGTACCATTTTGCTTCTGTTTATTCGAGCCAATTCCTACTCACTTCAGGAAGATTTTGGCTATTCTGGACTTAGCAATCTTATGAATAATCCTATTTGTGATACTGTTTCAAAATGTTTGCTTGTGTCCTTAACAAGAGGCTTGAGATGTTTATGTTTAGTTTAGAGGGAAGCCTGTGCTGCCTGGAATCCTGCAATGCTATTTGTTTTAGAAGTATTTAAAATGTAAAGGCTGGTTTTCCAGAATCTTTGGTTAAGAGGACTTCCAGTGAAAGTGGCAAGATTTAATTTTTGTTTAAATTTAGCTCCTTCTTGGCACTTGCCTCACTTACACTGTGACAAGTTGCCACAGTGAATTTCCACATCCCCAGCTCAGTCAATTGCTTCATTAGAGGTTGTGAATAGCAAGATATCTGTCAATAAATTGCAAATACTTCTCCTGAGCAGGGCTGCATCAAAGTAGACCTTCAGTACTCCGACTATTTCCTTGACCACTTATCAACAATGCAAATATATTTCAAATATTTTTCAGGCTTAAAATGATTCTTAAGATTTCCCATACTTTTGACATTGTTTTCTATATTCTCACTACTGACCAGTTTGCTAATTGCTTCACTTTTTCATTATGTTTATCGGGTACTGTAATCTCCCTTTAGTTTTTCATTTAAGAAAGTCTCGTTTTACCCCTCTATGTGCCACATTACTTCATTTGTTGTTCAAGTCAGTTTCCTTCCTCCTTTACTTTTCCCCAGTATTGATTAATTAGTAATCCTGCTCTTTCCTAATATTGCATTATGGCTGGCTCCCTTATTTTTCCCCTCATGTCATCAAAATTTAGCTTCTTTAAGGCAAGAGACTTAGACCTCAATCTCCTCTTTCTCCAGAAATGTACAAAACTATACCTATAACTTATTTATATTTTCTAAAAGTTCTGGAGGCAACAAATTGCATTGTGTTTCCCTTGTGTCTGGAGACCATCATCATGGCTATTTGCAACACAGTCTGCCTTATCTGACATCAATAGATTCATGTATGTTCCTGCATTTATTTTATATATCTGTTATATTTTATGCTGTTTATCTGCTAACTGATTATTGGTTTGGTATTCAGCCTGCCTTCATACAAGAGTCAACACAGGAGTAGAAGAGCTTTATGATATTGTGGATGTTGTCATAAGCAGCTCTCAACAGGTGATAGAAAATGTACAACAGTAAATCTCTATGCAATCACGTATGGATGATTTAATCATTTGCAGCGCACAGTGGAACAACTGGTATCTCCAAGGCCATCTGCAAAGGTGCTCAATGGAAGAATGAAAGAGACAAATAGAGTTTACCTTACTCTCAAGTTAGGTGACTGACACTTTTGAGACCTTGAATATCTACTTATATGAGTGAGAGATTGGAATTCACTCTGTGACAGATATGGTAATCTGTTGATGGAGTCAGATAGGTTCACAATACTTCATGACACTTCTGATGATTAACTAACTGGCCTGGCCATTGATGATACATTATGGGATAAACCTGTCTTTTGACTCTTGATAAGTCTGGGGGATTGACTGAGCATTCATACCTTTCCATCAGCAACCATCCCATTTGTGATGTTCATATTAAACTATATAAAGGGTATCTGTCTTCAGCTTGATGGAAGGACCTTCTGGACGTGGTTTCTTGCAAAATAGAAGATTTAAAAATCCTAGATATCCAAGCCCAATGCCTTCAATTTTTACTTAAATGGACAAGGTATCTAAAAATTTGTGCTGCAAAAATGTGTAAGGTTTATATAAATAAATATAATGATGTTATTGCCAAATTCAAATAGTAATACTAAAAGAATCACACTGCTACCTTGCCTAAAATTCTAAACAGCAACTTGACTTTAATTTTCCACAAGATATTATTTTGAAAGATTTTACTATTAGTTAGTGAATGCTACTGAAGTGGTGATCTCATTCCTTTTGGCAATAATCTGATCTAGCTGCCATCTCATATATCTTTAGATATTTAACATGAATCATGTGCAACCTGTAAGCAGGATCAATCAAAGCAGACAGCAGTTGAAATAAAGGGAATCAACTAAGCTTTAGTTTCATTCATATATGTCCCATACACAAGATAATACTGCGTGATGTCTGATATGCAGATCAAGCAAACAGATTATATTGCTCCATGTTATTCAGAAGAGGCATGCTTGATTGCATTCTAAGTAGCTATCTACAAAATAGTCCTTTTGAGTCAACAGACAAAATGAGCATTTATCCACGCTTTTCATTTCATATGCAATACAATCCTTTTTATAATCTTGTACAGCAGATTTTTCCTAATGTAATTATTTCATGTGGTTGAAATTGATGACAATAAAATTAAATGAGGCAGAAGTCAAATTAGGTTAAAAGATTTCTTTGAAGGTAACAGAAAAAGAAATCATTTACAATAGCATGTATGTTATGTTTTAATTTTCATTTCATTATTACAAGGATTAAAATTCTGTTTTATTACAAGAATGCTGTTGATCTTACACAGAAATAAATAGATCAAGCATTCAGTAAATATCTGGCATATTGAATAAAATATTGGATAAAACAAAACTATTTATATGCACTCATACTGAATAACATATATAATAATTAAATATATCAACATTTAATAATGGTAGATTTTTGATTATATCAGTATTTATCCCAGAATTATAATTTTTTTTATTAATGTATTTATAATACACACTTTCTCTGCTATAGTTTAATCTTCACTGTCACCATAAAGCAGCCACAATCCTATAATGGAGACCTGGAACACAGTAATTGCTAATACCTACGAGCCTTTTATTTATTTTCATGACGCGCACACAAAACAAAATGAGATGCGCATTTGTTGTTAAATGAGATACTTTTCAAAAGTGTTGTGTGATCGCATTGTCCGCATGGTATCACGGACTAAATGCAGACTTATGTCATTCAGCAATGTCCAAACATGGGTCACCAATACACAAGTAAAGTACCGTGGTTGCTGGAAATTTGAAATAAAAATGGTAATGATGCAAATACTTATTAGGTCTGGCAGCATATACGGAATGAGAAATAAAGTTTTAGGTCGATGACAATTCATCAAACGTTCCTATGTCTGACAAAATTTTCATCGCCCTAATTTGTTTTCTCTCTGAATTGATGCCTCCAGACCTGACTGATAATTGGCAACATTTTCCGTTTTTTGTTTCACAAATGACGAGTTGAGATAATGTTACTTGTTACACTTCAATTAAAGAAAAACGTGTAAATTAAATGGGGTAGTGGGTTATTTCTTTCAATATCTGCCGCAAAAACAGTGGAGCTAGTATATAAAATTATGGTAGTGAATTAAAGCACAGTCAAATTTAAATTCAAATACCAACTATTTCATTGAAAGTCTAGTAACAACGAACTGTCCTGTAATACAATTTTTCGCTTTCTATTCGGATGACATTATTTTTGGACAGTTGCATATGGGTTATACGAATACGTCTCAAAAAGCAAAGGTGAAAGGGTTGAAAATTGGCTGGAGATCGAACCATTTCCCACTCTAATGTATTGTTTGGAAACCTGCTCCTGGAATGGCTGGACCTGTAAGAGATTTACAGTTAACTGTCGTTTAAAGCTTCCTTCCACATATCACTAGCGTTTCGAAAGCTGCTAGAACTTTGTATAAATCAAGGTTTCATGGAACGGCTATCACTTACAGGTTCCCAATACACAAGTCACATGCGGTTGTCCGAATTTTATCCTGAAAATTCTAACTGGGCAATAACCCAATTAATCAAAAATGTACATTATATCTAGTGTCGGCGCGGACGAGTTGGACCGAAGAGTCTACTTCCGTGCTGTATGACTCTATGACTATGACTAAGTGCCATTATTCTGTTGCAAATGCGCAGTAACCCGAAATGAACAATGCGGGCAAAAATCTAACTGGCCCCTAACTGGTTGCTTCAGCGATGCGTGATGGATGGTTAACAAGGTGAGGGAGACCGACAACTGCCACTGACGAAGTGGTATACACTAACCGTATAAAGTATTTTTTCCAAAATAACACAGATAAATACCTTGACGACTATTATTTTAAACATGTATTCTTGTGATCCCTGAGGTGAGACCTTTGTCTACTAACTGCAACACTTCACCCAGGTTCTTCTGATGAAGATGGACAGCCTGGTCTCAGAACACGTTCCTCACCTCACCTACCTCTGAACCAGATACAATCAAAGTTTGACCTGCAGAAATTAGCTCAAAACACTGACTTCACAGTCATTGAGTTAGAGAGGATCGTTCTCTTATCGCTGCAGAGGTGCGGGGTGGACAAAGTTGAAGCTTAAAAATACATCGAGATGCTATTATTTTAAGGTGTGGGCGGTAGATGGGGAGAGAATAAGTGGTAATTCCTCCCCCCACGTTGACTCACCAGATGAAAGTTGCACCCAGCCGCAGATTTTGTAGACGGTGGCCGTGTTACAGAAGAAGAAGAGGACGAAGCAGGCGATGCAGCCCATGATGAGCGCCATGGACATCGCGATGAAGAAAGAGGCGGCTTTGAAAGCTCCGGAAGCAATGGTGGAGAAGTCAGTGAAGCTGCCGCGACAGGTCAGCTCCCGGGAAAGCCCGTTGCCGATGCAGTAATGGAAAAGCCCGAAGTAACCGGCTTGTGGGGTGTCCACCCCATCTCCGATCCAGTAAGGCTGGATGAAGCACACCACGTTCACTATGGCAAAACAAATTGTGAAAATAGCCCAGAGTACGCCGATCGCTCTTGAGTTCCTCACATAATTGGTGTGGTAAATTTTAGCTGCCTCCTGAGCTGGCAACATTGCCGGTGCTGCAAACCTTACCCCGATCCGGCAAAAAAAATAGTTTCTAGGTGCCAGATGATGCTTGATTTTCTGGGTCACACTGGACCTTGCGATTGATAATCAGTCGTCACGAGAAATGGTCTTCAGTCTTCGCCCCCCAAAAATACCTGCTGATGCAAAATAATATTCGCCGAGTCTTGTTCCCAATTTGACATTCTGCCTTTATTTTTGGTGTTAGGGTTGCGAGCTGTGATTCTTACCTCTCCATCTGACGGATTTTCTTCCCCTCCCACAAGGTACAGCCTATGTGCAAAGTGCGTTGATCAGCGACGCATTGCTCACGCTGGCAGTTCCTCTGGCTCTGATGCTGAAGAATTATTGGAGGATAGCAGATCAGTGGCTGGTTTGCGAACTGCAAAACCCCTTCTACCAAGGGCGGTCTGAGACGGTACCCCAAACAGACCACAAGCACAAATTGCCAAGCGCGCTGTATGTTGGGACATTGTCGTTCTTGCAATTTGAAATAACACGATGTCTGTAACAGTCATCGCAAATCAATACATACATACTACAAATATGAACTGTTATCATTGGTTCAGCGTACAGACTCTTTGATCGCGCTTCTCATTCTCAATTCAGTTTTAAATGCTAATTAATTTGGTAACGGTTTTCTGAATGTTGATCTGTCCGTACCCAGACACAGCCAGACAATCAACTTTACAGATGCATGGCTTTTTGCCATGTCTCATGGCCTCGATAGGCGTCAATGCCTGTAAAACGTACTCTTTATCAGCTGCTACAAGAAATCACATCATTGCACTTCACTGGCAGATAACAATTTGCAGTTATATAGCACCCTCGCATTGTAAAGAAATGTCCCAAGGTACTTCACAGGGGCATTATTTGATAATACTCCTTTGAGCCATTTGGGAAGTAAAATAATGTGAAAGACACTACATAAATGTAAGTTATTGTTGTAGCACATAATTTGACACCAAACTGAATAGAAATATACTGGGATTGGTGACCAAGGGCTCAGTCAAATAACTAAGTTTTAAGGAATGACCTCAAGGTGGGGACTGGATGGACAGGCAGAGAGGTTGAGGCAGGAAATTCTAAAGCTGCAACAGTTAAAGGTGAGCCAAAGAAAATTCTGGATATGAAAGAAGCCAGAATTATAGAAATACAGAGAACTCAAGGTTGTAGAACCAAAATAGGCTAAAGAGAATTATTAATTATTTCTCAATGGCTGCAACACTCAAATTCTCTCCCTAAACTTTTCAGTCTATCCTTCTCCTTTTCCTTCCTAATGACATTCTTTAAAACCTACCTCTCTTGCGTAGCCTCTTCTAAGGATGCCTAGCCTGAAGAAGTTACCCTCCTCCCTCCGGAGATTTTCTGATGAAGGGTCTAGGCCCAAAACGTCAGCCTTCCTGCTCCTATGATGCTACTTTGCCTGCTGTGTTCATCCAGCTCCACACCTTGTTAGCTTAAAGTAAGGTTTTGGTCAATGATTTGATTTGGTGTCAAGTTTTGTTTTAATCAGTTCCAGTGAAGTGAATTGGGTTGTTTTAATAACAGTGCAATACAAATTCAAATAATTATTGTTGTGCGCATAACTATTGGCTGCATAACTCGTCCAAACATTTCTCCTTCTTTAAGTGTACTGATCTTGCGGGAGGAAGCTGACAACAGGGAAGGAACATGAAAGCTCCTCATCACAGGTACTGGATGAGTCATGGATTCCTAATGAGGAGCAGAAGCACTTGATCTTCCAACTGAAATGACACTTAGAAAAACCAGTTCAGGAAATGAGAAACACATACTACATTTCCATCAAGAGAAACCTCAAGGATGCAAACATCACTGGTGGACACATATGTGGAGTGGAAATATTGATTATTGTTCCTTCTTTAGAATTTTTTGCTGATGATTTGTTGGCCAGAGAACACATAATAGTTAGTATAAGGAAGCTAGTGAATGCATGATTTGACCACAGAGAAGTGGAGTAGGCTCATGTTGTACCTACAGGGCTGCTTTTAACTAAAGTTTAATCAGTTTTTGTTACAACTATTTGCCTGGGCTATGCATCAGTCAAAGCTACTGCTTCTTCATCCTCTTTACTGAGTAATGCATAGTCCAGCCTTTCAACTGCATAGGTTCCCTCTTCTCATGGCAAAATAATGTACAGCACAGTTGATGCAAATGATATTTCATTCTTTCTTGGAATAGGTTTCTGTCAAATTCCTCCAGACATTAAAAACTACAACATGTTGATAACATGTTCTGTCAGAATTCAAATTGTGTTATGAGACCCAAAATTTTCTTTTTCCATATTGGAATAGTAGCTGCAAAGTGGTTTCAATATCTATGGCAGCAAGAGGTATTCTTGTTCCCTTAGCAATCATCCTGCTCCTTTGATGAGTTGTTGCTCCCATTAGCTGTTATACCTTAAGGTTGTCACAGGATAACTTGCAGCTAGATGATTACTTGAATATCGGATATAAAACGAAGTTTTTAAGTTTGCTAAAGCTCACCAAATTAATGTTAAATGCTTGGAAAACACAATGAATTACTATATCTGAAGATTTTTTTTATTTTTTTTCAGTTCAGAATGGCTTTGTGCTGTAAAGGTGTGAGATAAGTGATTAAGAGGTACATTGAGGAATAGTCAAAGTCAAAATTGAAGGTCATGATATAAGGATGCAATACATTAATCAGTAATCAGTATCTTAAAGCACAATACATTTTGCTGACAGTATTAAATACGTCATGGGAAATACAGTAGTTGCAATGTCAATCCTGAAAACGGTTGGACAGGTGTGCCTAAGTGATATGTTGAAGATCAGACCATACAGCAGGATGGGAAGCAGATAAGCTGTGACTCAAAACTTAAATCAAGTACATTGTGCAATTGGGTAGGGGAGACTGCTGCAAAGTGCCAAGCGGTTTCAATGTACATTATGCCTCATATCCAATTTGTATCATATTGGATATTATAATCTGTGGATTTATTGCACGAGATCAGGCGGTGTTTCATGCATTTGCATGAAATAATTAAATAAAATCTCTTATGAATTTCTCAAATTTCACCTGAGCTCTACCACTACTGAATAGGACATCAATACAAAATTGGTTTTCATGACTGCTGTGTTGGTTTAGCCTGCCTTTGTATAATCCTTAAAACAAGTTTGTTGTTATTAGAGTAATCATTTTTGGCGGTAATTTACTCCCCTATTCAACATTGTTCAGTTTTTGTATGTATATTTGTATTAAGCCTGACATTAGTAGTAAGGAAAATATTAAAGTCCAATACAAACGATTTAATAGTGCAGCACTTGAAAAACAGTGACAGCATTGGAAAGAGGCAGCATGAATTTATAAAAGGGAAAGTAGATTATTAGCAGAATGGTGATAGATTGGGAAAGCAGGAGGTGCAATGAGACCTTGGTGTCCTTGTACACCAGTCACTGGAAGTAAGCACGCAGGAGCAGCAGATGGTGAAGAAGGGAAATGGTCTGTTGGCTTTCATAGCAAGAAGATTCAAGTACAGGAGCAGCGATGTCTTGATACAATTGTACAGGGTATTGGTGAAACCACACCTGGAAGTAATATGCACAGTCTGGTCTCCTTATTTGAAGAAGAATGTTCTGGCTGTGGCAAAAGTGGAACCAAGGTTTTACCAGACTGATTCCTGGGATGACGGGACTGACATATCAAGAGAGACTGGATCTGTTAGGACTATATTCATTGGAGTGTAGAAGAATGAGGGGGAAATCTCATAGAAATCTATAAAGTTCTAACTGGACTAAACAGGGAAAATACTGGAAGGATGTTCCTCTTGACCAGGGGTCACAGTCTAAAGGTACAGAAAAGCATAAGAACTGGGAGCAGGAGTATGTAATTCAGCTCCTTGATTCTGCTCCACTATTTAATACGATCATGGCTGATCTCGTTATGGGGGCCTCAATGCCATTTTCCTGCAAGCTCCCCATAACTTTTTAACACATTAAATTTATTCAGTGTCCTGGCATCCACTGCACCCTGAGGTAGTGAATTTGCAGATTTACGAACCTTTGAGAGAAGTAATTCTTCCTCATTTCCATTTTAAAATCTGTCACTCCTTAGCCTAAAACTCTGACCTCTCATTTGTCTGTACTTAGATGTCTGTACTCCATCTGCTTTGTCACATCCCCTTCAGCATCTTTTATACCTCCCCATCCTTCTAAACTTTAGCGATATGGGGTAGGTAAATTAGGACCGAGATGAAGAAAAATTTCTTCACCCAGAAAATGGTGAAACTGTAGAAGTCTCTGCCATAAAAAGGAGTCAAGGCCAAAACATTGAATATTTTAAAGAATAAGTTAGATATAGTTCTTACGACTAAAGGGATCAAAGGCTGTAGGGAGCAAGTGGGAACAGTGTTCTGAGTTGGATGATCAGCCATAATCATATTGAATGGCAGAGCATGTTTGAAGGGCTGAATGGCCTATTCCTGTTCCTGACTTTCTATATTTCTACTAGAATGTCAAATCATTTTCTAAATTACAGTTCCCTGCAGTCCTTTCAAAGGTTGCTACAATCCAAGCTCAGCTAACCAAGTTGCCAGAACATGAATCTCTTTAGGTTAAAGCCTTGCACTGCACAAATTAGTTGAGGATAATGATTTCATGAGGATAAAAATATTACGATATTGTGATACAATGATACATCATATTGTATGCACATTTACATTAAAACTCAAAGACTCAGATTTACACAATGTCTCACTGCTTTCTGCATATAGCTAAAACACTGTGTTTACTCCTTCTGCTTCACTGAAAAAATGAGTGAACCCAGGCATCCATCAGATAAGCCAGTTTGCATTGTGATGTACAGCGAAACAGCATACTTTCAATTTAGAGTGCCAATTTTCTTTCTGAACTGTTGTATCTGAGGGCATTTTTTGGCCCATGAGAATTAAGCCTAACAACTTCACAGCAGCAAAGGATAAAAGGTTATTATCATGCTTTGTGTACTATCTGCCTGAGAGTCTAGCAGTTCAACATTAACTTCTGAGATTTCTGATGAAGGGTCTAGGCCCGAAACGTCAGCCTTTCTGCTCCTATGATGCTGCTTAGCCTGCTGTGTTCATCCAGCTCTGCACACTGTTGTCTCGGATTCTCCAGCATCTGCAGTTCCTACTATCTCTATCTCACCATTAACTTCTGTCCATTTGTTCTATGTAATAACATTATATGTAAAGGTGAGTATACTTACCTTGGCACTTGGTACATTTTTGGCATTTTCTCTCAATTAATATGATGGTCTTATGCTCCAAAGGAGATGGTATTCTATCACTACACCTCTGCAGCATGGTCTCTGATGATTTATTTGACAATTTTGAGATTCTTCAAAGCCCTAATTGAACACTATTGAGGTTGGTTGTCTCGCCGAGCTGGTTTGTTGTTCCGCAGACGTTTCGTTACCGTGCTTGGTAACATCCTCAGCGCAGCCTCTGATGAAGCATTGGTGTGTTTTCCCGCCTGGTTTTTAAACTCTGGGGTCAGTTGCAATGGATTGCCTCACTTCCGGGTTTCCTCCATAGTGGAATGTATATGGGGTCGAGTTCAATGTGTTTATTAATAGCACGCTTCGTGGAGTGGCATGCTTCCAGGAATTCTCGTGCTTGTCTCTGCTTAGCCTGTCCCAGGATCTTGGTGTTGTCCCAGTCGAAGTCGTGGTTCTCCTTGTCCATGTGGATGCAGATGAGTGAGTATTGGTCGTGTCTTTTTGTAGTCAGTTGGTGTTCATGTACTCTTGTTGTTAGTTTCCTTCCTGTTTGTCTCTGCAGGGGATCTTGTAGATGACATTGGTCCTGTCCATGGCGGGGAGTGGGTCTTTAGTTCGGGTGAGCACTTGTCGTAGGGTTGATGTGGGCTTGTGTGCCACTCTGATGCCCAGCGGTCATAGAAGTCTTGTGGTGATTTCTGACGTGTTCCTGATGTAGGGTAGTGTGATGAGTGTGTCGGGGTGTGTAGAATCTTTCTGATGCTGTTCCTGTAGGCATCTACATACAGACCAGGTATTGAACTTCAATAGTAACCATCCCAGCACACACAAACGAAGCTGCGTGCGAACACTGTTTAAAAGGGCAACAACACACCGCAGCAACATGGAACTACACCAAGAGGAGGAGGAATACCTCCTCCAAGTGTTCAAGGAAAATGGATATCCAAAGAACTGGGTCAGGAGATGCCTACAGGAACAGCATATATGTATCTCAATTGTACTATACCCTATATAATGCTCATAATGATGAAAAGTGTTTCACACAAATTTTTTAACATTGCAGTGATACAACTGCAGTTACATGGGCAAATGGTTATATATTTCAACAAACTGTGCAGATTCATCATGTAGAAGATAGACATGATGTAATTATCCCAGAAACTTCTTACAGCATCAACATAAACGTGATGAATACTTCATCCTTCGTAGTTTTTTTTATTAATAATGGAAATATTTTAAGCCAAATTTAAACAGATTCTGTTTACTTTAAATGCCTCAAACGAAGGTTAAAGTAACCCCAGAAGCTTAGTTAACTTTACATGCCAAATTGGCTTTATAAAGCAGCCATTATAGTGAATAATGTTTTATGTGGAATGTCTTGATTCAGAGCTTTATTGAATTACCACTACTCTGACAGTTGGAGATGCTGTTATTCCCACACTGAGATGAGGAAGTCTTCATTTTTCTTGAGGTCATGGAAGGGGGCTGTCATATTTTGAATTGGGGCACATTTCCACTCATATTGTGCAGGCTAGGTGGTTAACCAGAGTAAATATGGGGTTACAGGGATAAGGTGGGAGCTGGATCTGGGTGGGATGCTCTCTGGAGAGCTGGTGTGGACTTGATGGGCCAAATAGCCTCTTTTCACATGTAGGGATTCTATGATTGTGTCCTGAATAAAGTAACAGTAATGTGGGAGCCTGTACAGTTTTGGACTATGTTCAACATCTCCTACTTTGACATTTCTGGATTTATCAGCACATCTTTTCAACATCTCTTCAGCAGCTCTGCCTCTTTGACAGATCTCAAGATTCATCACTCATTCTCCTGCCTGGGCGAGTTAAACCATGAAGGTATGTTAAAACTTCCATGTTCATGTAGCTGTTTATTAGTTTAAGAAACTCGTACAGTTCTGGTTTACAACTTTCTCTTTTATTGTAGCAGTACAAGAGTTTTCATGAATCCTTTGACTTTATCATTGATTTGGAGGTCAATATAAAACAGGGAGTTAAATAACTTTTCATGAACTGAGTCTGAATTAGATTAAAATGATTTTTACACCAATTGGTAGCACATTAACAGATAAGTGCTGCCTTACTCTTTGCAATTTCCATAAACCAGAAACAGCACAATTAAAGCACAACTACTAAACCAGAAACAGCACAATTAAAGCAGAACTAATCAGCCATTGAATGTTCATGCAATAAACAGCCAAATGTTATTATCATAAACTTAATGATATCAAAGCTAAAAGAATTGGCCTAGTTACCTGCATAATGTTGATTTGCTAAAATAAAAGTGGACAACACAATGGCACATTAGCACATTCCCATTATGCACACCACTTTGGTTTTAACTTACAAAAAAAAAGGTTGTGTTGAAAGATAATATGAATGGCAAGGTGAGTACTGTTCATGACATTTTCCAACTCATGGGACTAGGTGTCATTAGGACAGGTCTGCCTGTATCAAGGGCCACTCAGTTGGAATGTGAGAAGTCACATGAAACAAGGTTATAGTCCAACAGGTTTATTTGAAATCACAAGCTTTCGGAGTACTGTTCCTTCGTCAGGTGGAGTCATCCTGTTGGACTAAAACCTGGTGTCATATGACTTCTGACTTTGTCCACTCCAGTCCAACAGTGGCACCTGCATGTCATAGTTGGAATGGATATGAATGTTCCTGATATGTCCTTATGATGCCTATTTGTTTACAAATATTGTGTGACAGCTGCAGAGTTGCACATAGGTCATGCAACCTACTGGAGCAATGAGATTGAAAGTACGCTTGTGGGTTGGCACACATTTGTAGAATCTTCTCCATGAATATGTAATCAGTAACATATACAGCTTTACCATGAACTACTTTGGCAATAGTTGCATCTGTTCCAGCATAATGTTCTCCTACTGAATTTAGCAGCAAGAAATATGTGTCTGAGGGTACTGTTTATAGACATGCTTGCCATCAGAAAATAAGTTCCAGTAAAGTAATCCAATGGGTAGAAAAAAGTAAGCTACTGAAATATGTATCATCTATTTGTTCAAAGAGTTTATTATTGCTAAAATGCTTCATTCGAGTCAGGAACAACAAAACTCCAAGGTTTCCAGAGGAGTTCCCGGGAGTACCTCATCTGAGATACCATGTACAGCTTTGGTTTTTGTACTTAAAGAAGATTGTACTTGCCAGGGAAGGACGGTTCACTAAACTGAATTGTCACCTGAAGGAATTGTTCTACGAAGAAAAATTGTAAAGACTAGATGTATAATTCCTAAAGTTGGGAAGAACAAAAAGTAACTTGCTTAAGTGAAAATGGCTTTGAGGTGAAAATAATCATGATCTTACTGAATTGCTGAGCAAGCTTAACCTTTTTGACTAGCTGACTTATGTTCCTATTTCTTATGATCTCATGTCGGAAATTGCTGCTCTCCAGGTTCATCTAATTTAACTGTAATGTCTTGGATCATTTTAGAAGGAAATAACAAATCGCTACCAGATGAAATCAAGGTTAAAATGATTTACTACAGATCAAACACTAACTCTTGTCACCCCAAGCAGGAGTTCAACTGCAGTTACACAATTATCCCTTAACCAATCTTTGAGCATACATGAAACAATTTTGGTTTTTCTAGTAAGACCCTAGCACAAATTTCAAATTTCAGGTATTTTCTGTTCTTGATAACTGCTATGCTTAATTTCACAAGACATCACTCCTTACCAGAGTTGTCCTCAATTGTACCTGTAGTTCTATCGCTTAATTGTGCAGCAATTGCTTTTTTGCTTTCATGTAGCAATATGTAGAAGTAAGCATAGTGGGGACAAATATGTACTAAGAAAACAGACATCCTTAATTTCTTTCTTTATTCATAAAGAAATTCTTTGGGGTTTTACCTTCCAATGTAAATCTCTGCTGTTTGTAATATAAAAATGATCTGAAGGAAAATGTAGGTGGTCTGATTAAGTTTGTGAATGATAGCAAAATTGGTGGAGTTGCAGATAGTGATGAGGATTGTCAAAGGATACAGTGGGGTATAGATAGATTGCTGATTTGGGTAGAGAAATGGCAGATGGAGTTTAATCCAGTCAAATGTGAGGTGATGCATTTTGAAAGAGCAAATTCAGGTGCAAATTATACAATAAATAGCAGAACTCATAGGATCATTGACATACAGGGAGATCTGGGTGTATATGAGATTGTTTTTGCCAGAGTTTGGATGAATGAGGGGGGATCTTATAGAGACTTATAAAATTCTAACAGGACTGGACAGGGTAGCTGCAGAGAGGATTTTCCCAATGTTGGGTGTATCCAGAACCAGGGGTCACGGTATGAAGATTTGGGATGGAGATGAGGAGACATTTCTTTACCCAAAGTTGAGACTGTGGAATTCATTACCACAGGAAGTAGTTGATGCCAAAACATTGAATGTATTCAAGAGGTGACTAGACATAGCTCTTGGGGTAAATGGGATCAAAGGTTATGGGGAGAAAGCAGGATTAGGCTAGTGAGTTGGACAATCAGCCATGATCATGAAGAATGGCAGAGCAGCCTCGAAGGGCTGAATGGCCTCCTCGTGCTTCTATCTTCTATGTTTCTATAGGTCCACAGATCCGTGAAAGTGGCAACACAGGTGGATAAGGTGGTCAAGAAGGCAGACGGCACACTTGCCTTCATTGGCCGGTGCACATAATATAAAAGTTGGCAAGCTATTTTCAGCTCTATAAAACTTTAGTTAGGCCAGATTTGGAATACTGCATGCAGTTCTGGTTGCCACACTGCCAGAATGATGTTGGTGCTTTAGAGAGGGTGCAGGGAAGGTTTACCAGGATGTTGTCCGGTCTGAAGGGATTGAATTATGAGGAGAGATTGGATAAACTTGGATTGTTTTCACAGGAAAGACGGAGACAGAGAGGTGACCAGATAGAGATCTGCAAAATTATGAGAGGTATAGATAGGGTGGAAAGTCAGAGGCTTTTTCCCCCAGGGTGGAAAGGTCAACTACAAGAGGGCACAGGTTTAGGGTGAGAGGGGGAAAGTTTAGCTGAGAAGTGTGGAGAAAATTTTTCACACAGAGGGTGTTGGGTGCCTGGAACACACTGCCAGTGGAGGTGGTGGAGGCAGGCACATTAGCACCATTTAAGACGTATCTTGATAGACACTTAAACAGGAGGCAAATAGAGGGATAGAAACCGCAATAAATAGTGGGTCTAAATAAGGACTAGGAATCTCTGCAAACTTGGTGGGCCAAAGGGCCAGTTCCTGTGCTGTATTGTACTGCCTTGTATACAGTCAAACAATGCCTGAATGCAGCTCACTGAAATCTTACATTTAACCCACTCTGAATCAAAATTACCAACCCTACTGCACTACCCCCAAGCTGGGAGTGAATAATGAATTCTTTCTGGCCAAACTGCCAAGGAAGAAGTCAAATGAAAATCAAGCATGGAACAGTATTCATTAGCTGCATATTAGAGGTTATTCAAAAATTTAATAGGCATGTATAAAGGTAACCAGAGTTATCTATCACTTGAGTAGGAAATCCTTAATGAACAGGGTCACTGAAACTAAACAGCAAAGGTAACACAGCCAATTCAGTGCATTACTGTAAGACAGCACTAATGGATGCTGAACACGAACCGTAAGTGACCAGAATCTGATATTATAAATTGAAAAGATTACTTTAATAGAATTCCTGAGATAAATGAAGCTTTGAATTGCCAGTACATATCTCAACTACACCAGATGAAGGGTCTCAACCTGAAACGTCGACTTTCCTGCTCCTCTGATGCTGCCTGACTTGCTGTATTCCTCCAGCTCCACACTGTATTGACTCTGGCTTCAGCATGTGTGGTTCTTGCTATCTCGTGACACCATATTATTAACAATGTAAAGACCTTAGATGCTGAATCCTCCTGTCTAACATGGTTAAGTCATTTTTTTTTACTTCCCTGTGATACAAGTATTAGCTTCTGGAACGTTGAGTTAATAAACTTACTTGTAGTGGGGTCAAATCAATAATATCTCAGCTCACTTCACTCTCACCTTTCTCTGATTTTGAATTTTATAATGTTAACTGACACTTTCTTGGAACTGTAGAGTCTATCAAGCTAGATCAGTATTTTATTTTTATCATGTTATGGAGTTTTCTGCATCTGGTGGGACAATTAAAAGTGAATGCAAATTAATGAATGGAAAAACTGCTGGAACTTTTAGGATTTTAATTCCTTCATGGCCTTCAGCTTACAATGTGTTTATGGCCAAATTACCTTCAAACCACCACTGACTAAGGCTTTGATTAGGGTTAGCTTAGATTGTGTTATGTTAAACATCTTTTCTGATGGCTTTTTATTTTTCTGTATTTTTGATTCTGGGCTGAAATGGAAAAAAAGACTATTTTAAAATATAAGGATTGTGGAAAAGATTGTTGCATTTTTTAAAAGCAAGTTACCTGACATTCATTCCAAGTGCTGTTTACATAGCTGCTCATTCAAGTAATGAGGTAGATTGAGCTGAAGATAAACTGACGCCAAGGGATGTCTATGAATGGAGATTTGGCTGACAACAAGTAGCTGATTGCTCTGGGAAATGGTGGCAAAGGTTTTCTGACTGCCAACAATGACATGATTGGCTTTCATGTAGCTGAACAGCTTATGGGCATGAATGTTTGGGTCAGAAGCCATTGGACCTCCAGAAAGGCTGAAGCTATCCGCTTCCTGCAATGAAAACACCTCAGGCTAGAAGAAAGCCAATTTACTTCCCCTCATCAGTTGCTGTAATATGTAACTTTTAATCAATAAGTAAGAGATAATTTAAGTGTGAACCAGTCACTTTGTCCTTCCTGGAATCTAGTGAAAGTACTCGGGAAAGGAAGATCAAGGAGCAGGAAGTCCTATCAAGCCAAAAGGACCATCTAAGTGAACCTTCTGGACAGGGACCATTGAAGTGCCTTCTGAAACTTTCTCTATGCCCATATCACCCATTTATTTTAATGTCTGTCTGTATATGTGTATGGGGGTTGCCTATAATGAGTCTTACTAGTAGAGTTATATCTTGATGATTCACAGTTTTTTTTTACCTGTCGCTAAAATCTATTTATTTGTAATAAATAGGCATTCTTATTAAGTACAGAAACCTGATCCATGCAATCTGTTAACATGGGTCTGAAAGACAGGTAAATTGGGGAATTTTGTGTACTTCTTTAAAATATTTAAATTTCATGAAGATTCACGGACAGCAAAGCTTGACTTCTAGCATTCTACTCCAATGAGGAGTAACACTGAGCATTTAATTTGAATAGCTGAACTCTAATGTGTGTGAGCAGCTTTCAATTTAAATCTCCATTCTAGGCACAGACAATATAATTTTTTCCATCAAATGTTTTGAGCAATTTGCAGAACACTACTTCAACATTATTATCAACTCATTGAATCATTTGGTCCCAAGGTTCTGTTAGTCAGCTGCAAATTTAAAAAAAACTAATAATCCAGTGAGAAGCATTAAATTTTCAGTCATCTAATTTAATTTCTAATATTGTCATCTGATTGTCGTTGGTCTAGTATTTAGGAGATTGATATTTTGTGAAACCTTGTGCTTGCACTCATGGCCTTCTAAATGAATAAAGATGACTCTATGTTCTTCTGAATGAATAAAGATGTCTCTATGTTCACTGGAAAATTAGTGATCTAGCCCATCCTCACTGACTGGTATTATGATTTTTAGTTTTCATAAGATTTCCTTAATTTCAAAAATTGCTTTAATTTCAACCATGTTATGGATCTAATTTTCAAAACTTATGTTTTAATTTGAATTCATGATTTAGCGACTGTCTAGGAGCTCAACCACTCCTACATTATGTATTGTATAACTCCTACATTATGTGTTGTATAACCATGAGAAGATTATTGTCAGGTATTGTCACCTATTATCATATAATTACCAATGTTCCTACGTTTTGATACAATACAGATAATAGATAGTACAAATACATTGAAGATAATTGGAAGCATTTCTCTTCAGCACATCACAGAAAGCTTCATCTCAGTGGCCTGCAACCTCACTGTGCACAGAACAGAAAAACCTAGCAGTGCAGATCAATTTAATGATCTTTTGTTAACATCTGTTACATGTGGCGCTGTAGCTAGCAACTAGTGCTAACCGAGTGAAAATGATATCCAGGGAAGTTTTTCATAATAAGAAGAAAAAAAGATAGGGAAACATGAGGGAAGAAAGGGAGAGGAATGGAATAGGTAGAAGTGCATTATCACATTTTAACCAGCAGATAAAGGTCATAGTTTTCCAAGATGTATTCTTGGGATGTGAAAATAACTGGCAAGACCAGTATTTACTGCTCAGTTAGTTTGAGAAGGTGAAGGTGTTGACATTTATTCTGCAGTCCATGTGGTGTAGGTACATACATAGTACTTATTAACTGTTGATCATTTAACAGGTGTCTCTTTAAAAAGATGAGATCATAATTAAAATGCTTGTTGGATTGACTGTTAAATAAATTGTTCTACTTGAATCTAATCAGAATGTAAAAAACGCAAAGGGTAGACTATTTTGTCTTGTTGTGATACAGTAGATGATTGCAGCCACCATGCAGTGTTTTGGAAATGCTAAACAGTATGACAAGCTCTGCTGCAGTACTATAGAAGCTTGTTACAGTGTCATTCAGTGGCAAGACCCTGGTATTGCAGTCATTTTTATAAGTTCCAAGGAAGATTTAATGTTGGGAAGTGGAAATAAAATGTAGTTCAAAAACAGAATAAACAGGCACAATAAAATGAATGAGGGTTAAAATAAATGTTCTCCTCCAAATAAAAGGAAAATATTGGTGTTTGAGTTAGGCATGGAGAAGTGAATACTTTTCTTATTATTATCCCTCAACCAAAACAACAAAAATATCTGATACTAAGTTTCATTGCTGCTTTTGGAACCTTGCGATACAAAATTTGGTTTCCTACATTGCAATACTGAATTTAATATGGCCTGGAATTTCATTACGATGTTGGGAGTGCAGAGTTGGAATAATTCCTGGATCTGCAAAACCAAACCAGGAGAAAGTGTCCACAAGCTGAATTTTCATTTTGAGGTGGCTGAGTTCTCAGGGAGATGGGCCAAATGATCCCAGGAGAAGTGTGTAAGCTGCCGGGTGCAGTGGGAGGCTGGGCAGAAGGCCTGCCTTAGGGCTTTGGCACTGTGTTGATGTTTTAAAAAAAAGCTTACCCAAACTTACCCAAGCATCAACCATTGGCAGACCTCAGGACAAATGCTGAGATTACCTAAAGTTCTTAAGTGCTGATTGCAGATTTCTTTTAAATAACTCACATTGATTGGGAGCAGGAGAAGTTGGATGGAGATGGAGTTCAGAAAAAGAGAGAAAAAAGTAGGCAGACAAAGGGATGGATAATAGCAAGCCAAAGAAGAAGAAAAGCTAGTTAGGTGACAACGGAGACTATGACAGGGTGAAAATGGGTTAGCTGTGTTGAAAGTAGCCCATGTTGTGATAGGACCTGGGGTGTGGAGGTTGGTAAAAGATATGGAAGGAGGTATCAGACTTTAAAATTATTGAACTTAATGTTGAGTCCTGAAGGCTGCTGGGTCCTTAAGTGAAAAATAGATGCTGTTCCTCCAGCTTGCACTGAGCATCGCTGGGGTACTGCAGGAAGCCCGAGACAGAGATGTTGGCATGGGAACACAATAATGTTTTGAAGTGCAGGCAATTGGAAGCTCGGGGTCATTTTTATGGATGTTATTAGTTATAGACCCATTTCAAAGTGTCTATAACCACATGAAGCTGTCAAACAAACTGTGAAATGGCAGGAACCCTACTGTGACAATGTGATTTCAAGAATGGGTAGTTATAACATATATTTGGTAAAGAAAGTTAACCTATCTTTAAAAAGAGACCTGAGGAGACTTGCATAATGACTCCCAAAGATCCAAGACTTTCCTTGTGAATTTGTAAGAAGGGACTGGCATATGGCATATGGGAATCATGGGTTTCTAGGCTTAAAACTGAAAGCTGCTAAAACTTGGGAACAATTTATCCTTCTTTCGGAGATCTTAAGAGGAGATGAGATCAAACCAAGAGACAGGGAGTAGTTAATGAGATCAGACGAAGAGACAGGCAGTCAAATGAAAAGATAAGGTTAGGAGAAGATGACATCTGAGAAGGGGCAGAGATTATTTAAACCAGATGTAGAAGCTGGCCACGTGGACTTCTGTAAAGTAGAAATTGATTGTCTAAATATTGTATTGGTAGAACTGCTTGTTTCAACAAGACATCATACTCTTACGATATTCTTTGTTCCAGGGCATCTCCTTTCATCTGGTGGTAAGAATGGGATATGCCATTTCAGGAGCATATCAGAGAGGAGATTGTTCAAGGGATGCACCTCTTATTTTATATTTTATTTTATCAGGTGTACTGTGGAAAGATTTACTTAAGAATCACGGAATCGATAATTTAAGTAGTATCAGAGAACCAAAGCCTGGAAACTTGAAGCATGATTCAACAGTTTGGGATAGCAGCCATTTTTACGTTTTGGAACTTATAAAAGTCCAGCTGTGATCAACCATTTTGTGCAGAAATCTCAGGAGAATAATCTGAGCACCATTATGAAACATCCTCTGAACAGTGAGACAGAGACTACTGTATCTTAACCTGAGAACCAAGAGCCACAAATTGCAATGCCATAAAATTGAATGAAAGGAATCTCCACTCAGACACAGGATCTGTTCGTTTCAGTTTACCTATGGGAACAACCTCCAATCACTGGATTCCAGAAGCCAAAGTTGCAGAATTTAATTTCAATTTTCAAACCCACCACTTAAGAAAAACAATCTTCAATCAAGTCAGACCTGCAATGAAATTGGAAATTGATCTTATTTTTTATCTTAACATGTAACTTTTATCTAACTCACTTAAAATCTTTAAATCTGTGTTTCATCTAACAATGTTGTAATTTTTTTAATGTAAATACTTTCCAACAATAAATGTTTTATAAATTAACCTTTTACTTTGTTAAAAACACAAAGTTGTGCTACAGATTAAATTTAAATTAAAGCAGTCAAAAACTGAAAGAGCTCTACAGACAAGATTGTACAAATTCTTAGATCACAGACCACTCTGAGAGTATGCCTGAAGTGTGGTCATGACAAGAAGGTTGTAAAATCAGTTAAGCAGCACCAACCTTATAATGGTAACCCTCAGGTTTATGCCAATAGGCAGAGTGAAACAGCAAGGAATTTTTTAAAAACGTGCCAATACATTTTCAATTAATGGAAGTGTAGGCGTTTTAAACACCTTTAAAATCACAAAAGCTCCATTTCACAGTTCCTCTTGTTTTTTGACAAATGCATTTGCCATTTCCTTTTGATAGCTGTGTTGACAATTATAATAGACTCAATGTGAATGAGCTTATGCACCTTTTATGCATATTCATGTCTACTTTTAACAAGTCGAACACACACACTTTACCTCTCCCAAAGGGCAATTCAACTCTACCAAAAGGTGTCCTGGCACCATGTCCAAAGGGATATCCTACCTTTCCAAAAAGATATTCTCGATATAAAAACAAATCCACAAACTTTAGACCCTTTAAACCGGATCTAATTTGTGCAAGTGGCTTTTCACACACCTGGGTCACTGCAGAGAATAGAGAATCTGAGATAACAAGGTGTAGAGCTGGATGAACACAGCAGGCCAAGCAGCATCAGAGAAGCAGGAAAGCTGACGCTACCTCAGGGAATAGAGGATGTTGTGTTTGGGCTGGGGTGGGTGGGGTTAATCTTCTGAGTTTTGGGCTCCTTTGCCACTTTCACAATGATGAAGAGATTTTCTTTCATTTCAAAGATCCAGGTCTACGTTTCAAAGATATTTAATTGGCTGGAACATGCTTTAGAATATCCTGAGGTCATAAAAGCTCTAAAAAAAGTACAAGTCTATATTTTTCTGTTATATGGTTGCTAATTACTGACTAACTTGAAATTGACAACAACAGTAGGTGTGCAATTTAACACAATGCTTTACTCATAATAGTGGGTGCTGATAGCCAGATGTAAGTCCCTCAACCCATAAACCAAATTACAGTAATTAAAATACAGTTTATTTCTGATATTAAGAA
>NW_025967935.1:0-25000 GCF_021869965.1 Rhincodon typus
CCTGAACTCATTCAGGCAAATATTGTGAATTCCACTACACTCCTGATTGTCCACCTTCTACAAAAGTACAGGCTTTGAAGTGTCAGAATGTGAATTACTCACCACAGAATTCTTAGCCTCTGATCTGTTCTTGTACGTGGTGTGTATATGGCTAGCTCAGTTCACTTTTTCATCATGGGTAACCCCTGATGTTGATAGTGGGGGGATTCAGCAAAGATAGTTCCCTGAATGTTAAGGGTGATAGTTGGAGATGGCTGTTGACTGGCACTTAAGTCACTTGGCAGCCGAGTCTGATTGTTGACTCAGTCTTGTTGTATTTGAACATTGACTGCTTTAGTATCTGAGATGTTGCAAATGGTGCCAGAGTTTGCAAATCCCTGGCTTTGAAATTGATAGAGGGATGTTCAGTGAAGCAGCTGAAGACACTTTTACCAAGGGTGCTACCTGAGGAACTCATGGAACATAAGAACATAAGAACTAGGAGCAGGAGGAGGCCATCTGGCACCTCGAGCCTGTCCCGCCATTTAAATAAGATCATGGCTGATCTTTTTGAGACTCAGCTCCACTTACCCGCCCACTCACCATAACCCTTAATTCCTTCACTGTTCAAAAATTTATCTAGCCTTGCCTTAAAAACATTCAGTGAGGTAGCTTCAAACACTTCACTGGGCAGGGAATTCCACAGATTCACAACCCTTTGGGTGAAGAAGTTCCTCCTGACCTCAGTCCTACATCTGCTTCCCTTTATGTTGAGGCGATGCCCTCTAGTCCTAGTTTCACCTGCTGGCGGAAACAACCTCCCTGCCTCCACCTTATCTATTCCCTTCGTAATCTTCTATGTTTCTATAAGATCTCCCCTCATTCTTCTGAATTCCAATGAGTATAATCCCAGTCTACTCAGTCTCTCCTCATAATCCAACCCTCTCAACTCTGGAATCAACTGAGTGAATCTCCTCTGCGCCCTCTCCAGTGCGAGTATATCCCTTCTCAAGTAAGGAGACCAAAACTGCACACAGTACACTCCAGGTGTGGCCTCACCAGGACCCTATACAGCTGCAGCATAGCCTCCCTGTTTGTAAACTCCATCCCTCGAGCAATGGCAGACAAAATTCCATTTGCCTTTTTAATCACCGGCTGCACCTGCAATTCCACCTTCAGCGATTCATGCACAAGGACACCCAAGTCCCTCTGCACAGCAGCATGCTGCAATTTTTTACCATTTAAAACATAGTCCATTTTGCTGTTATTCCTACCAAAACGGATGACCTCGCACTTATCAACATTGTACTCCATCTGCCAGACCTCTGCCCGCCCACTCAGACTATCTATATCCCTCTGCAGACTTTGTCTTCTGCACACTTTGCTCTACCACTCACCTTAGTGTCAACTGCAAATTTTGACACACCACACTTAGTCCCCCAACTCCAAATCATCTATGTAAACTGTAAACAATTGCGGTCCCAACACTGATCCCTGAGGCACACCACTAGCCACTGACCGCCAACCAGAAAAACACCCATTTACCCCTACTCTTTGCTTTCTACTGGTCAACCAATCCTCTATCCATGCCAGAACGAGGTTCCTAAGCAGAGATGATTGATTTCCAACAATTGTAGCCATCTTCCTTTGTGGTCGGTATGACTCATGCCAGCAGAGAATTTTCTCCCTAATTCCCATTAAATCCAATTTTGGTTGGGTTCCTTAATACCATACTGTGTGAAATTCCCCCATGATAATGAAGAATGTCATCCTTACTTGCTCTCTGTTAATGTTTGGACCAAGGTTGTAATGGTGTCAAGAGCTGAATGGGCAATATGGAACTCAAACTGAATGTCAATGAGCAGGTTATTGTAGAGTTGATGGCATTATCCATACTACCTTTCAGCGCTTTGGGTGTTAACTGGGGCAATAATTAGTGGGCTTGAATTTGCTTTTTGTGGACAGGGCATACCTGGGCAGTTTTCCACATGGTGAGGTGGATGCCACTTTTGTTAGTGTCTTGGTGAACCTTGGCTATGGGCCAAGTCTTGGAGCGTAAGTCTTCAGTGCTATTGTTTGATTTTAAAAATTGTATATCTTTGACTATTTTATGCTATTATAGAGAAATTGGAGACTTTGTAATAAATGTCTGCGAACAATTTACTTGCGTTCTGTATTTTAACCTTCATTTTTTAAAAATACAATGAATAAATCTCCATGTTTCATTAGGCATGAGTATGCTTTTCCCTCAAACCCTTTCTTTTTCACGTGGCACTCCTTCAGCCTTATCTTGGATTTTCTGGCATTGCTCATTTATTGCTTTTACAGCAAAAAGCCATAGGCATGTGTATTTCTGAACATTAGTATGAGTCAGCCTAAAATGGATTTAAATTTAATTCAGTGTGGTGTCCTGGGCCTCAAGCAATGATAATAGGTGCTCTGTGGTTTCAGAAGACGGTGCCTGTCGTCACTTTGTTCGAGTATCTAATTTTTGTCATTTATATGTATGTACGAAACTGGTGCTGTGGTTGCATCTATTGCACTGTATGATTGAGCACTATAATACTCCTTGTGCTTGTATAGATTAGTTTTTGAGATTCAGTCTTCTGAGAATCCAGTCCCAAGCTATGATTCCGGTCAGGGTTGAAGAGTCGATGCATGATTTCCATATTCTTATAGATCTAGTACAGCTAGGCTTCCAGCAGAGCAGTTATGAAAAATTAGGGTCCAGTTCCAGAGATTCTGCTAACATGTTTGCTTGTGTAAAAGTTGATCTTACGTGAAAGCTAAATCATAATTTTTAGCCTAAAATAAACAGTTTCTCACTTATCTGGTGTAAAAGTCAAGCCTAATCTTCTGGGAATTGAAGCCCAATAATTTCAGAACCAATGTACAACCGGAGATATTGATGCAATTTCATTGTCTTAATAAATTTACTTTCTTTTGTGGGTAGAGATTGAAGACCTGTATTTCCTTGTGTACGCTCCGGGTTCCACTACATGCACAGACTCTGACAAGCTGTGCTTACTCACCCCTGCGTACTGTTTTCACCTTTTAGTCTGCTACAGGCAGGGGTACCCATGTGGGTTGATGGTGTCTAGAACTAACCATAGGTCTGGTGGGATAAAAGTAAGCCCAAGAGATAGGGAATGTTCTGTAGTAGGGGAAGAGACTCCATACCAAAAAGTTGCTGCATCAAGCTGTTGTGTAGGAATAAGCCCTGGAAACCCTGTGTGTAGGGAAGAGTTGGGATTAAAGCTTCGAAGCTCTGGAAGCTGTCTGAAGCAGTTAGACCTCAAAAACATCTTTGTCAACTATTCAGTACCACTGAGAGTGGAGTGAAGGAAGTATACAGTTAGTAACTTCTTGGTGCAGCTGAATGATATTGGAGTTTGGAGCAATATTGGGATGGTGTTAGCAGTGTGAAGCTAGCTATCTGTGAAAGAGTCGGAGTCTTGTCCATGAGAAGATGCTAGAATGTAGGCTCGAAGCAAAGGATTGAAGTTCGTGGATATGAAGGTTATTGAGGCAATCCATAATGGAGCAGCTTTTTGAGAGAGCTTAACAGGCAATCTTCGAAAATGAAGAGCTGGAATCCCTTTGTAAAGGAGACAAAATTTTGAGATTTGGTGTTCCAAAGAGTCTGTCACCTGGCTGGGTGGGTCGCTGGGAAATCCATGGGATCTTTTTAACTGGATCTTCTACTTGGTGTGCTCTGTGCTATGTTTGACAACAATTTTGTTTATCTCATGTTGATTCTGGATATTAGAGTATAAGTTGTAGATATTTTCTAATCTACCTGCTCAGAGATTTATTACACACCTCTGGAGTAGGTGGGACTTCAACCTGGGACTCTTCTCTGTGGCAGGGACCATATCACTGTGCCACAAAAGCATTTGTGTTTTACTTTTCTAATTTTGTAAAGATAATTTCTTTGTTGTTTGTTCTAAACTGTGGAGATATTTTTCAATCTTTCTAACAATTTGATTCACTCCATGTGATATCAAGAAATGGCATAAAATCAATGACATTACCATAACTGAATCCACCACTCTGAACTTCCTGGGGTTACCATTGACTAGAAAGTGAACTATGTGACTGGAAGAGTAGATCAGAGGCTAGGAATTGTCTTGAGTCCACCACCTGTCTACCTAGTGCTTGTCTACCATCTATAAATCACAAGCTAGGACTTTATAGAATACTCCCCACTAGTCTCGGTGGATGCAGCTCTAACAACTCAAGAAGCTTGACACTACCATTGAGGGAAAAATCAGTTCACTTCATTGGTACTGGTTCAAAATTCTGGAACTCCATTCCTGAAAACAATGTGGTTGTCCTTGCACCCCAAGGACTGCAGCTCTACTCCTTTCTCCAGGGCAATTAAGGTGGAGAGTAACTCGATTCCTAACCAGTGATGCCCACATCCTATGAATGATTAAAACATGAAATTAACATGAGCATTGCAATACTTACGAAGAATTTTCCAAGTAGACCAATAAAAGTAACAACTATTTTTATGGTGCCAACCAGCTAAAGTGTCATCATATGCCTTCGTGTCATGTATTATTGTTGAGCTATGCTTTGTATTTTCTGTCAGAGTGTATTAAATTATATAAATATTGAATTTTTAGTTATTTTTTGTATTTAACAGCGACTCAGAAGACTGTCGACTAAATATAGGACTGAAAAGATCTACCCCACAAACATTGGAGAAAAGGAAGAAAATGTTAAAAAGAACAGATATAAAGACATCTTGCCATGTAAGTTTTTAATTGTTTCTTTTTGAAATTTAACAGTAATTAAATGCTTTGTATGATTAGAATGTTCAGGTAGTTTTGAGGATAATTGGTTTTTTTGTAACAACAGCTTGAATTCATTTAGCGCTTTTGATAAATATTTAAGGCCCTTCTCATGAGTATTGCAAGCCAATTTGACATTCAACCAGATAAGGTACTATTACGGCAGATAATCAAAAGCATGGTCCAAGAGTGATTTTTCGGAGTATGTTCAGTGAGCAAAAATGGAGAGGTTTATAGGAGGAATCTGAGAGTTAAGAGTCTTGGCATTTGAGAGCAGGACCACCAGTGCTGAGATAGTTATAATTGGTAATGCCCAAGATGTCCGAATTAAAGAAATGCAGATAATCTGTCAGATATTGCTGAATAAAGTTCCATTTTGTTGAAGATTTTCATCCTTGTCATCTTTAATTTGCAAGAAGTATTAAAGTCAATGGGTAACAAGTTTTCTTCTAACGAATTTGAGCATTTATTGGTTGACGAGTAGACTCTGGTGGAGGCATTGCTGTGATGAATTAACTAGTTAATGATGACTGGTTGATAGTCAACTGCCAAGCTTTGTTTAAAATGTAAACTAGGCAGGTTTTCTCTGGTCAAGGTACTGCCTCTTAGAAATGAATGAGTGAATGGCTGTCCTCTATTTTGATCAGTTGAAACATGAGCAGTGTGTGCGCATATTCTTTCTGTCTACAAAGACAGAGCCCTAAGTATTAATACATGAAGCTTCCAATGTGTACGCATCAAAGTTCTCTTGCCTCCTCGTCAACACGCTCCTCTTAGTGTAAATGTTTTCACTTGGCTTTAGGATTTCTTACAAATTGTTCTGGTGAGTGCATGACAAAGAGCTTTAGCAAAATGCTTTGTTTACGGCAAGGCTCCAGTTCTGTGCTCCCAAATGATTATACATCAGAGATTATGGCTGGAAGAGATTGCAGATTTAGGGTGAGGCTTTGGAAGGATTTGATAGTGAGGGTACTGGTTTTAAAATGGTATGTTATGCTCAACTGGGAGCCAGTGGTGGTCAGCAAATACAGGTATTTATTACAGTTATGAACATTTTATGGTACTGACAAAAGTGTAACAGAATTTTTATTTTGTTCCTATTAGAATTTTCTCATAACTTCTACCTGTTTCTATTGACAGCTTAAAATATTGCATTCTACCTGACTGTCGTGGGAGTTTTTGTTTGATATTAAATGTTGCTTCATGTGATCATTTAAACATTTAAATCATTTCTTTCAGTCCAAGTTCTGTGCATTGTCAGCTCCTGACGTCTCCAGTTGTTTGCATGGTATTTTCTCATCAGTAGCTTGAACGTCAATAGGATGAGTGACTTTTAGAGATTGTTTAATGGTATTTGAACATGTGTTGTATTAACTTATTTGACATTTGTAAAGCTTTTTTCATTCTCTTTCTTTTCCTCACTGCAGTTGACCATAGCAGGGTGAAACTTGCATTGAAAATTTCAGATCAAGATTCAGATTATATCAATGCAAATTTTATTAAGGTAATGTTTGTACTTTCAGCATTTTATTTAGAGGAGAAAATTGTTCAATGTTGCATGACAAGTGCACTGTTTTAGTATTTCAGTGAAGATGTCCTGTAATTACTATGGGGCTTGTGTTTAAAGGTTTGTTTTTGTTTTCTGTAGTTTTGACTAACAGCCAACAGTACTTCCCACAAAACTTTGCTTCACAATGATAAATTAACTGCAGCCTTTTTATATTTGGATTTTGTGCTGTTTGATGCACTGAGTTGGAATAATGTTTTGTACACTAGGAACTCAAGTTGCCTACAGCATGGTCATCTACTGTCCATGAAATTTTCTTTTCTTTAAGATTATATATACACTTTTTTTTAATTTTGATTTGCGTTTTCGTATTTCCCATACTGGCCAAATTATTGCCTTTTGGAGAAGATTGCTGATAATATCAAGCTGAGGACTGTTCTATACTATGGCTTCAAGCCTTTTGAGAATTGGTTCAATTTGCATTTCTTAATTATTTAAGAATGGAAATTCAGTATATGAACGTGTAATGGAAATAGGGTTATCTCAGTCTCCTTTTTGTTCAGTTGTGAAAAATGATGTCTTGTATTTGAGATGATTCTGAGAATGGTCGGCAGATCAGCCAGCATCTTTGGAGAAGCAAATGGTTGATGTTTCAGGCCAATGACCTTTCATTGGAACACGCTGTTGTAAGGTTATCAACCCAAAATGCTAGCTTTGTTTCTTTTTCCACAGATACTGCCTGAATATTACTAGTGTTTTCAGTTATGTCTCCACCATCAGTATTTTGCTTTTTTAAATTCTGTTTTGTAATTACAATTTTATATCCTGAATTTAAAAATGTAAAACTGTGGAGGTTCCCATCATTTCCACTCTCCTTGTTTCTCCTTCCTCTTAAATCATGCTAGTTCCCATTGCACTCTGTGTTGACATTGCAGGATGCAAACTGGAATGGATGCAACTGTTACATGTTTGGATCAGTCAGATGAAATATGTAGCCTTTTTACATCCAGTAATTTGCTTTGTTCACTTGTGCAGAACTCTATTTTATTGGCGTCTGTTTGTTAAATAAGTTGAACCTGGCCTAACAGTCCAAAGTTGGGGGTAAATTTACTATTTAAAAATCAGCAGAGCAAAACAAACCAAATCAATGTTAACAGAAACAATGCATTTAGTGTTGCCATTAAGCCCTCCACCTTTTAAAGAAATAGAAAAACCTCTTGTATATCCTATAGGATACTGTGTATACATGTTGTAATTGATTCTTGGAATTCTCCTCTAACCAAAGTCACTGACATTGCATTAAGCCTCTATTGCGCATCAGCAATAGAGCTGTATTGTCCAGCATCAAATAAATTACTTTTTTGCCCTGAACTTATGGAATTGTAGACATGAAATGGGAAGAAACAAATTGTTCGTATGTGGTTAATTGTTAAAACTGAATTTTGACGCACTATTAAAATCTCTGGGATGAGTCAAAAATGTACTTCTTTTAATTTTGAGATATGGCAAATTGAATTTATTGTTTCAATTTTCAGATTGAGTATACGTATACTTAGTAACTTTTTTATGTAATAATATTGGCCCTATTCGTTGGTTTGTATATTGAGCACATATATTCTTGGAACATTTATCTTGATAGTTTAGAAAGTCAAGTATTTTGTATCACTTTATAAAAGAAACTTGATGAAATCTACATTCCTGTCATTTTCTAGGGAGTTTATGGGCCAAGATCATACATAGCTACCCAAGGCCCACTAGCGAATTCTGTACTTGACTTTTGGAGGATGATCTGGGAATACAAAGTTATGGTAAGTGGTTTCTTTCTTTTGATTGACAGAATTTGAACTTAACGTAATTGGTAGTGTTTAAAATAAATTGAAAGATGCAGCTACTCTAACTAGGAGCAAAATTGTCCTGAAAATTTTAAAATTAAAGGCAGTCTGTTTCCTTTGTTTTTTGTTTTTATTCAATACAATTGATTAAAATGTCTGGCTGCATGATTCAGGAAGGCGGCTCATCCACCATTTTCTCAATGCCCATTGGGGATGGACAGAAACAGCAAGACCCACATCTTACAAATAAATAAAAATAAAATGTGACTTACAGCAAAACTGTTATAGCCCCAATTTAACTTGCATTACAGAGTAATTGTTCTGCTGTTTTTGTATTTATGTGCAAAATTCCAGGGCCATAACCACTTTGTACTGAAATGTTTGATTAATGCACTGTTAGTTTGTGGAGTTGTTTTATATTTGAATCAAGAATGTTCTTTTGGGTGCGATGAATGCACCTCCATTCTTGTAACACCAGCGGTAGAACAATGCATTTTATCCTTTGAGAATTAACAAACAACAAATAAGACAATTTTGATATTTACTATCATTTAGCTTTTGACTTGAAGGATACTGTGCCTCAGGTGAGGAGAGAGGTTAAGAAGGAGAGTCCTTCATGGTAACCTCAGCTGTTGAAAGAATTTAACCCATGTTATTGGCATTGCACACCAGCCATCCAGCCAAGTAAACGAATCAACCCCTCAGCTTCTGCCTTTTAGGGTTTACCCACATGTGTAGGTTTGGAGTTTTGTTATTTGAAGTTAAATATCTGGTTTAAAAAACGTATTGAAATACAATATTGTAGGAAATTTGCACGATTGAGCTTATGCTTGTGTTTAATTGAACCTCGGAATCACCAGAATTGCTAAGATGCAGAAGGAGCCACCCGGCCCATTGCCCCTGCACTAGCTCCCCAAACAGCATCACCATCCAATGCCAATCGCATCCCCAGCCCCAGCATGTGTGTACTCTACTTACTAAACAATCATTCAGTGCCCCAACCAAACCTGCCTCTGTCATGCCCCAAGGCAGGGCATGCACACTCCAATTACTTGCTATGTGAAAAAGTCTCATCCCCACACACCCCTATGCTATGCCCTTATACTCCTGTTCTACCCTCCACATGAGCGGAAACAGCCTCTCCCTATCCACTCCGCCCAGCCCACCCTTGACTCTGAGAACCTGCAAGACATTTCCTCCCAGCTCATGCAGGAGAACAGTCCCAACCTCCCCAAGTCCATCTCCTCAACTGAAGTTTTTCACTCTTGAAGAAATCCCTTGAATCGCCACTGCGCACTCTCTATCCAAGGTACCCACATCCTTCCCATAATGCGGCGCCAACAACTGCACACTTGTTCATCCCATTCCATTTCCATTTTACAGTAAAGAACTATCTTTTAGAAGGTCTTGAAGCAGTTACTTTGACCAGTGTACTTTGCACCTGTCATACAGGCTTCATGTCCAATTATAAATCTACTTCACTTGTTCAGCCAGTCAACTAACCTTTACTTTTTTGTTTCCAGATCATTGTCATGGCTTGCCGTGAGTTTGAAATGGGGAGAGTGAGTTTTGTTGTTTTATTTGTCATGTTCTGTGTGTTTTTAAGTCTGTCTTTGTGAATAACATGAATGATAACTGTGCAGCAGTCTCATGCCTCATGCAACTTCTTTGCACACCTTTATTGGTTTGTAAATTTTCTGAGATCTATAAAAAAAAACTGCTCAAGATGTAGTATAATTTTGCTTCAATGTAAGCATGTTATATGTATACACATTCCTGTTGAGGCCTGTGAAAATTACTAAAAAGGAATAAGCCTTTTTGAGATGTTGGGGTGCAATATTGCACATTCATCTAGATTCTCAGATGACGGCTATTCTCTCTCTTTCTTTTAAGCTTACAAATGACTGGTTAAAACTCTGAGCTTGCTGCACAGTTTGTTTTCATTAATTTTAAGTACTCTTGGTTGAAGAGAGACCAACAAGTAACTAACAAGGAATCCCTGCACCGTCTACAAGTTTTATATAGCTGTGTTGACTTGGCAGCAAAAGTATAGTCACAACAGGTAGGGATGTTAAATGGAGGCAGCTTAGTTGAATGCTGACCTACACGAATATTAGTTTGCTTAGGTTATATTCAAGCTTCTTAAGGCATAAGTTTGACTTTATAGATGGATTTCTCTTTTTTTATTGTCTAATTTTAAATAACCTTTTTATAAATTATTGTAGAACAAGTATCAATCTATTGACATTGTAGTTTGCAACAAGCAATGTGTGCAATAAATGTCAATGTAAGTTAGGTTTTTGAGGACAATTTGTTTTCTTGTGTTGATCAAAAGCTACGTTATGGTGTGAATAAATGTAAACTAATAGTTTTAACATGCATGTTTCTCTGTAGAAAAAGTGTGAACGCTACTGGCCGCTACATGGGGATGGAGTTCTCCACCTTGGAGAATTTCAGATTACTTGTGTGAGTACTTTTGCTATGTATGATTTGTGTTTTGAGGGGGAGGGAATAATAGTATGTCATTGGCTAATGTTTAGGTGATGAATCTTTTCTTGGGGAAAATGAGATGGGTATTACTTCATTTTAATTTTAAACTACTTGCCAGGTTCAAATAATTATTGATCCTACATTGACTTCTCTGCATTTACCAGTATGATTGATATCCCAGTTCCTCCAAATTAAAAGAATATTATACACAAATGAAGTATATTTTCATGACTGTTCTCAGTCAGCCTGAATAATTGGTTAATCTTAAATGTTTGAGCTTGTACATGATTATCAGTCAGATATATAAATGGACATTGGAGTCCAGTCTAGTGCTGGTCTTGCTTGGTATCCCCACTTCCAGCAATGGACTGGATGATCTACCCAGCTAGAATCCTGGTGGATTTGCTGAATTTTGTTTCGCTTTCAACTTTCTTTCCAAAAGCCTTTGAGGGGAATGCAGTATTTAGATTTTTAAATGATTTATCAAGCTTCCTCACCTACCTTGTTTGAGTGAATTGTTTTGGTTTATTATTATGAATTCTATACAATTATATTCTCATGATAGATCTAAAAGTTGCAATGTAATACTTTTTATTGTCTAAATCATTAGAATTTCAAGGACAATGCCACAACACCACTTCAAGTCACCTGAAAATTCTACACTTTGAATTTACCATAGGTGGTGGTATTTTCTAATCTTTTTCTTCTTTCCTTAAGAGGAGAAGTTGAGGATTATTTGCTTTATTTTCATTTTTTGAGAAATTACTTCCAAACATTTTAATGATGGATTTTGATCGCATTGAGTAAGAATGCACATTAACTTATCAGTTCTTATATTCACAGATGCCAGTTGCTTTCTGTTATTATTCGCTACAAAACCTACCATTATAAAAATGTTTTTGTCCAAGCGTCTGGTCATGATACGGAAATTGGTATCCAACTGGACATTGTGTGCTGCTGCCATACTCATTGTATTAATCATACATTATGTTAAATTGTTGAATCTGAAATTGGTGTTCTACTGAGCTTATATTTATAGATTTTGAATGTTGGTGTCTACTTGAACTGATAATTTAGAGAACAAGACTACAAATCCCATTTAATTTTTTTTAAAGTAATAATATCTGGAAATGAAAAGCTGCCCATTGCAATATGGAGAAATTGCAAGGTATGTTCTATCCACAAAATCTGCAATAATTCCAACCCAACCAATGGCTAGTCATCAGCAAAGTGAAGGAAAGTGTTGACACTTGCTCATCAGTAAGGTGATCGTTGCTCTGTCAAAGCTATTCAAGTTCATGCAATTTTGGTCTGAATATGAACAAACAAGCTTAATGCTTGAGGTGAGATATTAAGACAATATTTATCTAACTGCGGCACAAAGGAGCCCTCGTAAAACTAGTCAGTGGAGTCTCAGTGGCAGGAGTGATGCCTTGCAACAAAGACAGTAGAGGTTGGAGGCTTGAACTCCCCAACCCTAGGGGCAATACCCTTGTGATTCACCTTATCTATACCCCTCATGAATTTATAAACCTCTAAGATCACCCCTCAACCTCATATGCTCCAGTGAAGAAAGTCCTAGCCGATCTAGTCTAATTTTATAACTCAAATCCTCCATTCCCATTTTAACAAATATGAAATTGGTTCAATTTTTCCAGGATTTAGGACTGTTCTTTGCCCAGTCTGCGCTATGTGGGTGATTTTTAATTTCTTCTTAATTGGTAAGAAGATATGCAATGTTGTAAATTGAAGGCAATAGTTCTGCAACATTGTAGTAGTTGAGGAGGAGTTGGAAATGGACAGTAAGTATGACTTTGCCAGTGTCACCCAATAACTCAGGTCATATAATATTTTAAACTAATGAATGTTATGGATAGACCTCCATTTTTAATACAAAAATATACAGTACAAAAATAAACCTTCCTGGTCATTTCTGATCATGTTCCATGTAAACCTTGTCTCTACCGAGTGCATCTCATTCTGCTAATTGATCCTTCTAATTTTACTCCTTGTACTTACCTGCTTTTCTTTTGCGTGCATACGTGCTGTTTGCTTCAAATATTCCACGTGGTCGTGAATTCCACTGTCTGATGAATTAATCTGAATTTATTTCTGGATCTGTTTTATTTATCTTATTAGTGATTATCTCCAGAAATGTAGAAGCATTGCTCAATGTTTGTATTGTCTTTTTATTTTAATGTATCTCAGAATGCATAGGTTAAATCTTTGTGATGTAAAATTCCCAAATGGCACTTGTTGCCCTTTAATTCGTAAATTTGACGAATCTAATCTGAGTTTATTCCATAGTCTCTCACTGTCTGGTGTTTATTCCTGAGCTGAAGAGCAAGAGATAACTCATTAATTAAGTAGACTAACTATGTAGCACATGGACTTCTGTTAAAATCTTAGGCATTGGTACACTTGATCTTTATGCTCACAATATCTAAACCCCAGTTTGTAGTATAGAAATCATAGAATCCCTACAGTGTGGAAACAGGCCCTTTGGCCCAATCAAGTCCACACGGACCCTCTGGGCATCCCACCCAGACCTATCCCCCTCTAACCCACCTAATCTACGCATCCCTGAATGCTATGGGCAATTTAGCATGGCCAAACCACCTACCCTGCACATCTTTAGACTGGGAGGAAACCGGAGCACCGGAGGAAACCCACATAGACATGGGGAGAATGTGTGAACTCCACACAGACAGTCGCCCGAGGGTGGAACCGAACCTGGGTCCCTGGCGCTGTGAAGTATCAGTGCTAACCACTAAGCCACCGTGCCGCCCTCTACGTTCACTATAGATATGAGTTTCAGGACTGATTGTGAGAAAAACAATGAAAGCTATTTTAAATGAAGAGAACAGCATCAGCTATTAGAGGCATGTCGATGTCTGTGTACGTGAACTAGCAAGGGCAAATTATGTAATCAGGAGTGGTAATGGGGGGTGAGGGGGAAGGTCCCAGTCGAATTTAGACAGGAGATCCACCACACCTTTTGCATTTGATGTTGAAAGAGAATGGGGGGATGGTCTGCTTGAATATGGTTTCGTTCTACAGGATGATGATTTTGTTTGTAAACTGGTTTTGTTGTTGAAAGGAAGTGAGAGTACAACTTGATGGAGTTGGGGCATTATGGCCAGTAGTTGATATGCATTCAGTGTTTGAGCTTGTGGAGTTTCACTTATTGAGAGAGCTGTAAAATCTGGGTGAGAGATGTGAAAACACTGGGATCTGACGGAGTTGGACAGGAAGTAACATTGTGACTCAACATTTTCATTTATGTCATTCATTGCACACTATTTCTTCCAACCATTTGCTGCAACTGCAAAATCCACGATCCCGTAAACATTCCAGTCCTGATGCTGAATGACTTTTGTTTCTGTTGCTCTTCCAGGAAGCAGAACAATCAAGAAATGACTATTTTATAAGGACTCTATTAGTGGAATTCCAGAATGTGAGTTATGGTCCAATGTAAATAATGGTTCTAGTTTAACTTTTGGGGTAATTTAATCTTTTGGTAAATTTATATATTACTGATGGTTTTTTTTTTAAAAAAGAAATGATATCATCATCATCATCATCATCATCAGAGCAAAAGCACTTTTGAACTGAAAGGTAAGGGAAAAGGATGAAAGTCTTAAGTCTGAAGAAGTAAACACTGTGAAATGTTCTGATCCAGCAAAACTTGGACCTTTATCATCAATGCTTAAGTTGTAAGCCATGTTGGTCACAATAAGACTGCATGTTATTTTAATGAAAAATAAAAAGACACGATAGATCAAAGTTCATCCTTCATTGGTTAATCTTCTCCATGCCAGTTATGAAAGTAATTTAGCTTTTGGCAAGTAGGAGATAATTAAATGTTCATTTTTTTTTTCATGCCTAGGAATCTCGGAGAATATATCAATTCCATTACATAAACTGGCCTGATCATGATGTTCCATCTTCATTTGATTCTATTTTGGATATGATCAGTTTGATGCGAGAATACCAAGAACATGAGGATGTTCCCATTTGTATCCACTGCAGGTATAGAAGAAAATATTTGTGCTTTTATTCTTCAGATTTGAAATGTGACAAAAAGTTGAATTGGGCAGTAATATATACTTTAATTCTATTTATAAATTTACATGTTTAAACATTAGAGGATTTGAAGAATTTCATGTTTCTGTTTATTGCCTGTACAGTTAGCCAGTCATATAATATAATATGCTACAAATTCAAGCAGAGCTGTACAGATTTGTTGGCTAATAGTCATCACCAAACTAGGTATGGTTAATTTAAAAGTTTGTTTAAGACCATGAGATGCAGAAGCAGAAGTAGGCTATTCAGGCTGTAGACTTGCTTGCCAAGCAGGCGTGTTTGATTGCAGATGTTTTGTCACCCTGCTAGGTAACATTGTCAGTGCGCCTCCGGTGAAGCGTTGGTGTTCTGTCCCGCTTGTTATTTATATGCCTTGGTTTGCTGGGGTGATTGGCATCACTTCCGTTTCTGTTTTTCAGTGGATTGTATTTCGGGCCCAGTTCAATCTATTTGTTGATGGAGTCCTGGTTGGAATGTCAGGTCTCCAGCAATTCCCTGTCATGTCTGTTTGGCTTGTGCTGTTATGCATGTGTTGTCCCAGTCCAATTTGTCCTTTTTTGTCCATGTGTTCTGAGACCAATGAGAACTGGTCGTGGTCTGTTGGTGGCTAGTTGGTGTTCGTGCATTCCTTATTGTCAGTTTTCTTCCAGTTTGGCCTATGAAATGTTTCTCACAGTCCTTGCACGGTATGTTGTATATTATGTTGGTTTTATTGATTGTGGGTATGGGATCCTTTATGTTCGTCAGTACCTATCGTAGGGTGGTTGTTGGTTTGTAGGCAATCCTGATACCGAGAGGTCTGACTAGTCTTATGGTCATGTCAGAGATTACCACATTAGCAATGATCGTATTGAATGACAGAGCAGGCTTGAAGGTCTGAATGATCTACTCCTACTTTCTCTATTTTTCTTTGTAAATTATGATAAAGATGCAAGGAAATGTCAAAAGTTCTTGGATATGCGAAGTGAATGGGCTAGAACATGGCAGAAAGAATATAACGTAAATGAGTGAAGTTATTTACTTTTGGTAGAAAATAGTGAGAGGTTGAGAAGTTCTAGTGTCCAAAGTAACGTGGACGACCATGTTCATGAGTCATTTAGAAGTTAGCCACCAGTTAACGGATGCCAGTAACATGTTGGCCTTCATTGCAAGGGAGTTTTAAGTGCAGGAGTAAAAGTTACTTAGTGCAGTTATATAGAGCCTTACCTGGTGTATTGAGTGCAGTTTAATTTCCTTATTGAAGGAAAAATATATTTACTGTTGTGGGAGTTTAACAGAGGCTCACCAGATTAATCCCTGGGATGGCAGAACCGTTTTGTAGAGGTTTAAGAGGGGTCTGTCTTTATTAGCGTCTCAATTCTTGCAAATGTCTTGTGGGACATGACAGGGTGGATGTAATTAAGATATTTCTACTGGCTGGTGGGTCCAAAAGCAGGATAAGGGGCGGACCATTAACAAGAAAACTCAGTCTTTTGTTCATTTTTATCACATTGATGAGAGAGCTTATGAGTGAATGAAGTTGGCAGTTGGATAGAGAATAGGATTATGATTTGTTTGAATATATAAGTCATCAAAGGAGTTGTTTGTTTTTAAATTATGAATATTTTCTAGTCAACCTGTTCAGTGATGTGACTGTAGACTTCTGGAGCAGGTGGGATTTGAACCAGGGCCTCCTGACTCAGAGGTAGGGACATTATCACCACACTACAAGCGCTCTAGCAAGCTTTTCATCCTTGAGTAGTTTCGAACCACCAACCTTGCAGTTAACAGTTGAATGTGCTAAGCAATTGTGCCAGAGACTGGACGGTTTATAATTTAAAAAAAACTAATCCATTCGTTCCAGGTGTTGAAATGCATGAAAAAGATAAATTGCAATTGGAGATGGCCTAAATAGATTAATAAGGGTGAGATGAAATGTGGTATCCTGTGGAACTAGACGCAAGAAAAACATTCGTGTCAAAAGTTGTAAATGAGTTGAGGAAAATGCATTGATTCTATCACGATAGACGTCCTTTGTACACCTTTGCTTTCCATGCTATTCTTGCTGATTCTCAGAGAAAAGTCGCACTCTTGTGCTAAACATTAGTGAAACATAGTTAGACTAGCTAGAAATTGAGTTATAATTTAGCATAGGATTTGAACCGAGCAGATGCAAGGACTTTGAGCTTAACCTACCAAAAAATTTTAATTGTAATGGTACCATTTTCTATTCCAAGCAGTCGAATTAACGTTTCACAACATGATGTTAGAGTTCCTGTTGTTTTGATCTTGGAGATGGTGTGGTGACTGTGATTTAAGGAAGACAAAAATGAGTCATTTCCTGAAATTATATGCTTACAGTGCTGGATGTGGAAGAACTGGAGCCATATGTGCAATTGACTATACCTGGAATTTGCTGAAAGCTGGGGTGAGTCATCTGTTTCTCAAGTTTTTTGCCCTCAAATAAAACCTGCAAAGCCTAAACAAATAAGCAGAGAAATAGTCAACACTTGGTCTATATTTGGGAATATTCAGTTCTTAAGCACAGTTTACTAGTTGCCTGTGATTTCAGGGTCTTCCACTATGTAATAAGATATTTATTTAACTGACTTTTGGATTGAGCACTTTGGATTAATATTTAGTTTAATTATTTTCTGTTTATCCAACAGCAGTTAAACATTTTTATCATTAATATTTGATAGCCAAATCTGCACAAATAAACTAAATGCATGAATTGCTTCTTCTTAACTACGTTTAGTTTTCAAAAAATATGCTAGATTGATTGGAAATTTCATCTAACCTGTTTTTCTAACCAACCTGTTCAGAGACATTATTTTGCGACTCTGGAGCAGATGGGACTTGAATGCAGGTGGGACTTTATCCCAGGCAACCCAGTCTGGGGATAAGGACGTTATTGCTACACCACAAGAGGGTCCATCCATGTATGACAAATATTCAATGATATTATTGTATTCAGCTGGGGCAATTTTGGGGAATTGTCAAATTGGATGAGTATGGGCATAGTTTGAAGGATTAGATGATAGAATCAGCTGCAGTACTAGGAGGTCTGTGAGCATTCCGAAGTGTGAACAGATTCCTAAGTAGCTGTAAACATAGGGAAATATTCCTATCCTGGAAAAAAAACATGGTTACGGATTTGAGAGAAGGCTTGAATAACGAGAAAAGCTTCTATCTCCCTCTTGTACAGATTGTCAAGATGCACAGTGGATTAATAAATTGATACACAGTTTATTGACTTTACTTTTATTTTGTTGAAAGAAAGTTTTGTGGATACATTTTGGGATTTCTTCAAACATGATTTTATGGTTTGTTTGGTCAACTTTTGTATTTGCTTTCAGTTTAGGAACTATCTAAATGGAATAATAAATTACACAAATCATAATTTTAATGTTATGTGGCTTCCATTTCAAGTACAAATAGTAATAAATTCATTTTAAAAGTAGTGAATTTTTGTGACATTTAAGCTATCATTTTCAATACACAGTGCTGTCCCCACATTCCTGAGGCACGCTATGGAAAATTTGCTGTGTTCGGTGGCTAGATTTTGAATTAGGAATCTGGTCAAAAATATCATGCAAGGATGGCAGATACATCTTTTCAAGATCTTATTTGAAATTATACAATTCATACATGATTGTACAGTTATATGAAGCATTGGCACAGTTTTGGTCATCTGTCTTAAAGGACTTATTTTGCTGACAGCAAATACAGTGAGGTTCAGTAAACTTGTTTCTGATGAGAGAATTCTTAAATGAAAAGAAATTAGCTCTACCTTCTTGGAATTTAGAGTAAGGTGTAATCTAATTGGAACATAAAATTCTTTAGGACCTTGACAGGATAGATGCCGATAATGTCTCCCTAGCTGAACAATCTGCAACATGAGTGATTTAGTTTTATCAATTTACAATTCTCATTTTGCCAAAATGTTTCTTTTCCTAGAAAATTCCTGAGGAGTTCAGTGTGTTTAATTTGATTCAAGAAATGAGAACACAAAGGCATTCTGCAGTCCAAACAAAGGTAAGATTGTACATGATGTTTAATTTTATTTATTTTCTCTTGCGTCTTGGCAGTGTGGGCTTCTTGCCCCATTAAATATGCGAGGTAAATGCAGTTTGTTCAATGAATGTTAATGAAACTGAGCTTTCTTCAGTGCCACATTCTCTGAACAATTTCTTCATTGCACTTGATTAGATTGTCAGTTGTTCTAATCCTCAAAGATCTTGCTCAGCATGTAACAACTTGACATTTTGCAATATAACATTAAATATAATAGACTGAATTTTCTGAGGAGATACAGATGGCCACTGCTGTTTTTAGATGTAATGAATGATGCCTAAGTGACAGGAGATTCTGATCAAAGCCCATGGTGCAGAACAATTGGGAAAGCAAATCATATCCTCTTTTTCACAGTGGTTAGTTGCCATTTTTTGTAATTTATAAGTTCGACATCACAGATTGCCACTTAGATAGCTTCTGTGAAAGGGTAGGTACATATTGTAAGCATGAACTTAGGGTGCCTGGATGCAAGATAAGATAAGGTAAGGTGAGGTAAAGCAAGTTACGTAATGGAGGTCTGGAGGAAGGGTGTGGGTTGAAAGCTAGGGTTAGAGTGGGTACATGGGTTTGTGTCTGCAGGAAGAAGGGTGCAGTTCAGTGTGTTTGGGTTACATTGGGTGTTAGTTGAATAGTTAACTAATTACTAATAGTTACTAGGTATTTGATAGTCTTAACTTTTCCTGACTCACTATTTACTTAACAACAGTGGGACCCTCCTTGTTCTCCAAATAAGTTGGATGCTTTTGGGGGGTTCTAAGCATATAGGAATTAATCAGTGGAATCTTCAGTTTCCTGGGCAATTCCTTTGGAATCTGCCACACTGGTGATTGCATGGGGCTCCCATGTGCAACTGTCCTCTACCTTCTCGACGCTGTTATCTGACTATAGGAAAATCTGGCCTAATGTTCCTATAATTCTGACTTGAATGTTGTAACTAATTGTGACATCTGTGTAAATAAATGTTCAAGTAGCCAAAACAACAGAAAATGTTGAACTTTGGACAAATCAGATTTTTTTCAAGATGAACATCCTTTAATAGATCAAAATAGTTATTTATATTCTTCCATAAATGCATAACATTTTAAAATAAAACATAGTTTAAAAATTAAACTCTGTGAAATGCCTAAGAGATTTTTGCGTAATTAAATTGTAAATCTTGTTCTTGAATTGAAGTAATAAACTGCACTTTAAATGTTCTTCATTGGGATAGTGTGTTTCAGGATGTCCTGAGTTATCACAGGCATGTCTTTGAACTTTATTTGACTTTTCTCTTATAATGCATATGAGACTAGGTTTTAGCAAGGAAGACTTCTACAACTTAAGTTCAAGTCATGAAGGACGCCACTATATATAGTTTCTGGTAATGTCTCTTGTATGATGGCTCTGTGCATTTGTGGATATAGTTAAAAACAGATTAAGAGTCTGAAAGATGTCTTTTAATACTACAAAAGTATTTTGCACAATATTTAAAATGGAAAAGAACTAAATATAGAAACAGGAAATAGGAGAAATAGTCAGCTGGCAGCTCTGAAGGGGAAAAGTTGACTTTTCATCAACCTGTGCAATTACAGAATTTTCTGGTTTTATTTCAGATTTCCAGTATCCTTGGCATATTGCTGTAGGAGCAAAACATTGGGCTTTAATTTGATAGGAAATTCTAAGAAACTTTGCACAGAAGCATCATGATCAAAACATACTGCTAACTCTGGCAATTTTTTAAATGCAGATTTAAATCCCAGAGGACTTTGGAGGCCCAATCATTCAGACATGGAGAGAGATTGCTGACTTTTTAATAATCTAGAAATTTAGCAATGAAATCCTGGAAAATGAATGGGTGGAACTGAATGGACAAGTAATTGAAGTTTACGGTTAGTGTTAGAGATTAACAAGACATCCTGGGTTAACGACCCTTGATATCAGAATGTCATTCCATAGCTCATCAGCTAAAATCAGACATGGAGATTGCTAAATTTCTAGGTATTCAAGTTATGGGGATAATGTAGGAAAATGTCATTAAGGTAGTAGATCAACCATGATCTGGTTGAATGTCTGAGGTGTCTTGAGGGGCTGAGTGGCCTACTTCTCATATTTCCGATGTTCCTATGTTTTGCAGGAGCAATATGAGCTTGTTCACCGTGCAATAGCTCAGATATTTGAAAAGGAACTGCAAAGGAGTCAGTGCACTGAAAGTCTTTCTGACACTGTAAGTAACCATTTATAGGTAATTTACTTGATGAAAAGTGTCTATGATAAACATTTTTTGGTTGTTGAAGAATGAGATCATTTTCCTTTTTTGAAAAATAGTGTCAGTTAAGTGGTTTAGTACTACAATTATACTGCTGCAACACACTTTATTTGTTTATCAGGCTACTTCAATGCTGATAACTTTGTGAATGGTAGCAACGAATATTAATTATTTGACTATTTGGAGAAAATGTTGTGGTTTTGCATTTACGAAAAAAACTAGTAAAATGGATTGATCCTAAATATATTTTCTAAAAATTTAACACGCAGATGGTTGGATGCTATTTTCCGGAAAATCTGTTTCCTCTTGTGCAGTGAAATGTGGTCATGAACAGTACCTGTGACTTTGACATGATACTCATTTTTTTTTTTTTAAAAGTAGAGAACTGAGAGGAACTGAGCATCTGGAAAAAGTACTTCCGTGGCAGGAAATATAGCTCTTTTTAATTATACTCAGCAGATGCTTTTCCTGTTTTTTTTTTTTTTCTTGAAGTAAAATAATATCATGAAACTAGCAGGGTCGCAATTTTGTAATTTTTGTTTTACAGTTGTATGCTGTTGGCTTATTTATAGTACTTTTGGCCTATCAATTTCACACCATAAACAATAAATATATTTTAATTTGGTATTTTGTGTGGTCTTGGAGTGTGTTCTAATTACATAACCGTGGCAAATGGCATGACAGATACTGCAGAAACTGAATTGATATCAGTGGTCATTAATCCAGGATGTCTTGTTAATCTGTAACACTTTAACTGTTAGCTTCATATACTTATCCATTTAGTTACACCCATTCATTTTCCAGGATTTCATAGATGATTTTTTTTTTCTGCAGTGAAAAGCTGTGTGCCTAGAATTTTTTTGACAAGGCCTAGGATCTGGGAGCCGCCCTTTCGAATGTTATGTTTTCATTAGCTTGAAAAATTTGATGTACAAGTTTGGATGATCAAAATTTTGGGGTCTGGGCAAATATAGATTTATATGTACTTATGGCAAAATGTTTTGTACGGAAAGCACACCTGTGCATGCCCCTCAACCTCAAGTGCCTTTCACACATCTGCAACTTGTTCTCTGTTCCTATTTACTGTGCTCCAGTTAACTACTGTCGAACTGCCTCTTCAATTCCAGGATGTGTTCTGTTAATGGAATTATTTTATTCAGCTTTGTTAGAATATGAAAATGTTGAACGTCAGTGCCTTAAAAGTCTTTTATGATCATTACAATTTAAACTGCTTTTATAACAGGACGACATTAGTTCTGAAAATACAACCATTTCTTCGCTTCCGGACAAATCTGATTCACCACCACCAAAGCCGCCACGAGTACGAAGGTAATTTACTTTCAATTTTGTGTTAGCTAACATAACTATTTAGAACCAGATATAACTTTAACTCGGTAGTTGAAACAGTTAAAGGTTTGAAGGCATTGTACCAATAAATAATTTGCAGAATTCCTGTTGTTTAGGTCTGTGAGATGTTTAAGTTGCATTTTTGCCTCCACATTAGCACCTGATTTTATCTGATGAGCTATGCAATGACATTCTGATGCTTCATGCCTGAAACATTGCTAATGTTCTGTGTGGATCTTTTTGAATTGAAACCATATGGTGCAGCCTCAGTATTCCATTTTGCTGTAAATATGGGGTTTTAAGTTGAGTACATACAACTCTGCTGCATGTCAATTTTTTTAAAAAACTGAATTGCAAGTTGCACTTAAAAGTACTTAACAAAGATGGAAATAATTGAGTTTAAGGAATAGAAAGGGGAGCATGAGTACAAAAATGGCCAGATTCAGAAAAACAGAGATACGCACAGGAAAGTTAAACTAGATATATTGCAATGGTGGAAAAGAGCAAGGGCATACAGGAATTCATAGAATGCGCCAAGTATGTTTAAAATACTTGTGAAATTTGTGACAGATGTCACAAATGTGAAAACACGTGTGAAACACATTCTCTGGTGTGTGAGCCATCATGATGGCCTCCATCATCTTGGGTGCCTTGTATAGTCCCTTGCCATCAATTACATGGCCCAAGTACTTAGTGGAGTCCCTAAATACTTACATTTCTCCCTTTTACTTGCAGGCAATGCGTTTTTAGTGTTCCTTCTAGGTTTCTTAAATGTGTCTCTTTTGGAGGAGCCAGTGACCAAAATATTGTCTAGATAACCCTGGACTCCTGACAATCCACAATTTTGTCCATGGCCCTCTGGAATAGAACTGTGCTGATGTGAAACCAAAGGGCAGCCGATTGTAGAGGGAAAAGTCCCCTCTGTCATTATTGTAGACGATGGTATGGAAGTGGGTATTGTGCACCCAGGATGCTGAAAGTCACCCCAAATCTTCACTACACTGTTTGCTTTTAAAACTGGGTTGATTGGAGTGGCCCATTCACTGGTGGTTGCTGGTCCCAGTGCTCCCAGATCACCAGCTGTTCCCCTTCCGTCTCTACTTTAGACCAGATGGCAAAGGATACTGGCCGTACCTTCAGACTCCTCCGATAAGCTTCTGGTTTCGGTTGTATTTTAATTTTGGCTCCTTTCATTCATCCTAGAGTTCCCTTGAAGACATATTTACACAGAACTTGGCCAGGATCTGTTGTAAACTCACGTTTGAGTCCGCCAGCCCATTAACCACATCCCAATTCAAGCTTAATTTTTGTAACCCGGATCATTCAAATAATGCCGGGTAGCCGCCTTTTAGTACATATAGTGGTAGTTCTGCACACTGATCCCTTAACTGTACTTTGACTAATACATATCCCATCAGTGACGCCACGTGTTCCATATATGTCTATCGTGTAATCTTGGCAAGCTTGAACGGTAGTGCCCTTAACTTCTGACTGATTGGGGAATCAGAGATTACTGCTCCCATGTCCACTTTCATTTTTACTGTCTTCCTCTCTAATTTGGCAAGACCCCAGAAATGATCGGGTTCACCACATACTGATATAATGTTTAACTGCTGACTCTTGGCCTCTGCTGCTTCTGCAGACCCAGCTGAATACCTGTCTACTTCTTGGCTGGCAGCATGCACTTTCTGCCGTGTCCTTGGGGTTGCTTCATTTTCAGTTCTTCATCAAAGAATCCCTACAGCCCAACAAGACCACACCAACCTTCGGAGCATCCCACCCAGACCCATCCCCCTGTAGCCCACCTAAGCTACACATCCCTGAACACTAAGCAATTTAGCATGGCCAATCCACCTAGCCAGCACATCTTTGGATTGTGTGAGGAAACCGGAATACCCAGAGGAAACCCACGCAGACATGAGGAGAACGTGCAAACTCTACACAGACAGTCGCCTGAGGGTGGAATTGAACCTGGGTCTCTGGCATTGTGAGGCAGCAGTGCTAACCATTGAGCCACTGTGCTGCCCTAACATAAGTTGTACATAAATGATTTTGCTGTGACTATAGGAGGTATGGTTAGTGAGTTTGCAAATGACACCAAAATAGATGGTGTAGTGGACAGTGAAGAAGGTTATTTCAGAATACAATGGGACCTTGATCAGATGAAGCCGAGGAGTGGCAGATGGAATTTAATTTAGGTGAATGTAAGGTTTTGCATTTTGGGAAGGCAAATCAGGGTAGGACTTGTACAATTAATGGTAGGGCCCTGGGGAATGTTGCTGAACAGAGATCTAGGGGTGCAGGTACATAGTTCCTTGAAAGTAGAGTCTCGGGTAGTCAGGGTGGTTAAGAAGGCATTTGGCATTCTTGCCTTTATTGGTCAGTGCATTGAGTATAGGAATTGGGATGTCATGTTGTGGCTGTACAGGACATGGGTTAGGCCACTTTTGGAATACTACTTTCAATTCTGTTCTCCTTGCTATAGGAAGGATGTTGTGAACTTGAAAGCATTCAGATAAGATTTACAAGGATGTTGCTGGGACTGGAGGGTTTGAGCTATAGGGAGAGGCTGAATAGACTGGGGCTATTTTCCCTGGAGCATCGGAGGCTGAGGGGTGACCTCGTAGAGGTTTATAAAATCATGAGGGACATACTTAGG
>NW_025967936.1:0-25000 GCF_021869965.1 Rhincodon typus
GTTGCGTTGCATCCTGTTCAAACAAAAAAGCGACTGAATCGACCATATCGCGATTCAATTCTAGTTTGGAAATTCCTTGTTTTTAAAGCATGTGTGAAAAATCACCAATAACTGCAATGATCTTCGTCTCTATTATTTGCAGTTTTTCCCAAGCCAACTTGCCAGGGCTGTCCTAATGCAGAGGAGCTAGGAGCCCACAAAAGAATTCTGCAAGCATTTTGTCAGAACAATTTCGGTAAGTCTGGGGGCTTTTGTTTTCAAGGGCAGCAGAGAAATTACAAACGCGACCGGACAATAGAGGCTAAGCGTTTATTTGACACCGTGAAATGACCGGTGCAGTTCCTTGATTTGGACATTTCTGTATAAAAGTAATTGATGGCCCCTTGTTGCTTTACCCGCAGCTGTCAAAGTTACCCTGAGGAAAAGGAAGCGTGCCTCAGGAGATTCCGAGTTTGAGGTTGAAGGACGGGTGGAGATGATTAGCCCTGGTTCGCTGTTTCCCTTCGGAACACGCACTATCATTCAGCAGTGGCTCCTGATCAATACAAACTGCGCCCACAAACTGACACTCAGCAACAACCGCGCCGTGCAATATGTCCTTATTGGCAATGTTCAGGACACCAATATAATCGTAAATAAAATCTATTTGTGGCACAGAAAGGATACTCAACTAACGCTCGCCGCTCGTAAATGGAAGCAACATAAATGCTAGACGGAAGCCTGGTTCGGTACATTTGTATGTGATGACGCATTAGTGCACTCGATGTGCATATTGTAAATATAAATTTATAATGTAAAATAATGTACAGTATATCTGTTATTGTTTGTAAACGTATAGGTTGGAATTATGCTATTGGCCTGCTGAGGATGTAACTGCATTATTATTAAAGCTGTGGAGTATGTTGTGTACGTAAGTACAGAAGAATGTAGCTGTATAGTATATAAAGCTCTTCTAAATGTAGTTGTAACGCCTTTATTTTCAGTGCTAGGACTGCGAGGAAGGCAGTGCCAAATTAATTAATAGGTAGGCTGGTGGCATCGCTGTCATTCATGTAAAAATGTTACAACAACATTAAAGACGGCGCGCAGTTAGACGCATCAAAAAGTTGTTGCTTCGGCGATATGGCTGCGCTAATAACTTTATGAACCTGGTCTCACAGTGTCTGCTTCACCATTAAAATATAACAGCGTTGTTCCTTACAATGCCCATTCCCTTTTAACGGTTCGGCAAATGTCAACTTACTGCCAATCACAACACTAGCACTGAAGATTAATGTACACATGTACAGTCTCATTAATTCGGGTTTTAATTATTGGATATTTTAAAGATGCAAGTTTTGTCTTACTTTTCTTTCGCTCTCGTAATTCAACCCTTCTTTCCTTTTACTGATCTGATCTGATTCTGAATTAGTGTATACTCTCTCATGTGCACTTCCTCTTTGGAGCTTACTCGGTTAATTTGTGTGTTTGGCTCAGCAGAAACATCTCTGTTGGTTCTGCAAACACAAACAGGGAACAATGAACTAATCAGTGCAGCCCTAAATGCAACCTTGTAAATATAATAAAGCAAAATTCAAACCAGGTATAAAAAGGTCAAGTTTCCACCTTGGGAACAATCAGAAAAATATACTCCAAATTCATTAAAAATTGTGATGCAAGGTTAGGCTAAAACTCAGTTCCATCACAAACATGAAACTTTCCATAATCCAAAACAATTGGGCAGTGAGATCTAACTGAATAGGTTCTATTTTCTTCCCAATTAAAAGGTATTCCTTGGTTTATTTAACCATGAAGGTCTGGTGCAGTTTTAGTAATTAAACTGAAAAAAGGGCCCCTTACAACTCCATTTTGATTTAGCCCCCTCCTCCTCCTCTCTCACCCATGTTCCCGGATATAATTAGTTCAAAAAAAAGTTCAGCAAATTGAATCTTTAAACTGGCATAAAAGATAAAGGAAAATACAAACAATTAATTTGAAAATTGCATTTAAAATTTCCTGACCTTTAGATGCCACGTTACTACTCACATAAACACTCGTAGCCTCTACACCAACAATTTTAATTAAGGGCTTCCAGTACCATGTGCATAAGTTCATTAAAATGACGAGCCTTACTTGGATTAAATTGCCAAAAAGGTTTTGTAACAAAATAAGTTTTAAAACACACTAACTAGTGAATGTATACCTAAGAAATTGAGAGTAATATTAAGAGCATTCCAGAACTGGTGATTGTTAAATAAACCTATTCATGCAGTGATTCCCAACCTTTTCAGTTTCAAATCACATTTCAGTGTGACAAACAATTCCACTGCATGCACAATTCTGAAATGGTTAGTACTGGATAATTCATTAAACTCCAAAAAATCTGATGATAGAATACTGACTTGGGTGAGAATAAGGCAGAACATCTTAGTGTCTCAGTGAGTGAAAATCCTTACCTGTAGGTCTCCTCAGATACTAATATGTCTAACCAGCTTACGTAATTCGTCCTTAATTGCAATAGACAACATCATAAGAGCTTAATTTTCTTAAGTTGTTGATTCTCTACTACTGTAGCCCAGTTAGGTGCTTTGACCTAGTGAAGAAAGAGAATCTGTAGAAACATGTTTCTTTTCATAAATACCACATAGTGATCAGCAGTGGGCATTGTTTCTTAATACCTCAAGGTACAATGGTGAACAAAAACCATTAGCCCAGGAGAAGAAATTTCTGTCAAAGTGAGTTTAAAGCATTAAAGTACTTACTGCTTTAAGAGTTATTTTAATCAACCTGTTCAGAGATGTCACACAGGTGGGACTTGAACTCAGGTCTCCTAGATCAGATAAGGGATACTGCTACTGCACAGAGGAGCTCTGGCTTTACTTGCTTTAATGATATTTTCTAAGCAACCAGTTTGGAGATGTTATTATACATATCTGAACCAGGTGGGACTTGAACCCAGGAAGGACACTACCACTGTGCCACAAGGGCTTTGGCTTTACTTGCTTTAAGAACAATTCATACAAATGGACAGCACTTGTACTTGAACACACAAGCAGTCAACTGAAACTCAGTGAAGTATCAATAAAGGAAAAAGAGCACCAAAAGGCAAAAGTCTTTAACTCTTTAAGTAAACAGAAAAAGCAGTGTGATCTAGAAAGAGTTTAAAATACTAGTCCTATCTGGAATTTAGAGACTCACCAGGAATCTGTAGGAGCATTTCAAGTTGGAGTTTCAGCTAGATAATGAATGCACCAGAGCTCCATGGCTAAAGTTAATCATCCCTGTTGGGCATAGGGAAAACTTGAATTAGTGGTGTGAAAGAAGTGCCGAGAAGCTTAGAAATAAATGTAAAAAGTGTACTTATAGCTCTCAATGAGCATTGCCATCATAGCGAATGGACATGACAAAGCATTGATATAGTAGGGAAATCAAGCAGTAAAGAAATCAAGCATTGCGGTAACAATGTCAGGAATGTCATTAAGCAGAATTAAAGCAACAAAAGGAATGATATAAAAGCTAAAGCAGAGAGTTGAAGAAAAAAAAGAAAGCAGTCACCAAGGCCCTATATAACTACAACAACGCATCCCTGCTCCTGTACTCGAAACCTTTTGCAATGAAGGCCAACATACCATTTGTCTTCTTTATCGCCTGCTGCACCTGTATGCTTACCTTCAGCGATGGGTGCACAAGGACACCCAAGTGCCACTGCACACTCCTCTCTCCCAATTTACAGCCATCCAGGCAGTAATCTGCCTTCTTGTTTTTGCTTCCAAAGTGTATAACCTTACATTTATCCAAATTATACTGCATCTGCCATTGATTTGCTGATTCACCCAACTTGTCCGGATCATGCTGAAGGATCCTTGCATTCTCATCACAGTTCACCCTCCCACCCAAACTGGTATCATCTGTAAACTTTGAGATATTTCATTTTGTTCCCTTATCCAAATCATTATTATATATTGTGAATAGCTGCAGTCTCAGCACCAATCCCTGTGGCACCCTACTAGTTATTGCCTGCCAATTTGAAAAGGGCCCATTAATTCCTACTCTTTGTTCCTCTCTGCCAACCTGCTTTCTTCCCATCTCAATACACTTGCCCCAATCCCACGTATTTTAATCTTGCACAATAATTTCTTATGTAGGACTTTGTCAAATGCTTTCTGAAAGTCCAAATATGCCACATCGACTGGCTCCCCCTTGTCAACTCTACTAGTTACGTCTTCCTAGAATTCCAACAGATTGGTCAAGCATGATTTCCTCTTCAAAAATCCATGCTGACTCTGTCTGATCTTGCCATTGCTTTCTAAATGCTCCGCGATAAAGTACTTGATAATGGATTCAAGAATTTTCCACTCTACCAATGTTAGGCTTATTGGTCTATAATTCCCTGTTTTCTCTCTACCTCCCTTTTTGAATATTGGAGTGACATTAGCTACCCTCAATCTTCACGGACTGTTCCAGAGTCTATAGAATCCTGGAAAATGACCACCAATGCAGCCATTATTTCTAGAGCCACTTCCTTAAGTACTCTCGGACATAGATTATCAGGCTCTAGGAATTTATCTACCTTCAATCCCATCAACTTCCCCAGCATCATTTCTGTACTAATACTGATCTTCCTCAATTCTTCCCTCTCACTAAATCTTGCATTCTCCAACATTTCTGGTATCTGATTTGTGTTCTCTTTTGTGAAGACAGAACCAAAGTATATATTCAGTTGCTCAGCCATTTCTTCATCCATTTTACATTCCTTGTTTCTGTCTGTAGGGGACCTACATTTGTCTTCACAAACCTCTTTCTCTTCACATACCTATAGAAACTCTTAGTGTCAGTCTTTATGTTCCCTGCAAACTTACTTTTGTACTGTGTTTTCCCCTTCTTAATTAATCCCTTGGTCCTTCTTTGCTGAATTCTAAACTGTTCCCAATCCTCAGATATATATGAGATAACAAGGTGTAGAGCTGGATGAACACAGCAGGCCAAGCAGCATTAGAGGAGCAGGAAAGCTGACATTTTGGGGCTGGACTCTTCTTCAGAAATATATCTATATATATTTCTTTGGCCAATCTATATACTTCTTCCATGGATTGGATACTGTCTCTAATTTCCATGGATTGGCCCTCTTACCCATTTTGCTTTTATGGCAAACAGGAATAAATAGCTGTTGCAGATCCCCCATGCATTCCCTTGAATGTTTGCAATAACCTATCCACTGTCATCCCTTTAAGTAACTCTCAACAATCTATCAAGGCCAACTCATACCTCATATCTTCATAGTTTTCTTTATTATTCAGCACCCTAGTCTCCAAATCAACTACCTCACTCTCTGTCTTGATAAAAAAATTCTATCATGTTATGGTCGCTCTTCCCCAAGGGGTCTCGCACAGCTCGATTGGCAATGATAATCTTCTCATCTCACAGTACCCAGTCTAAGATGGCCTGCTCTCTAGTTGGTTCCTCAATATATTGGTCAAGAAAACCATCCTGTATACACTCCAGGAATTCTTCCTCTATGGCATTGTGGCTAATTTGATTTGCCCAATCTACGTGCAGATTACAATCACCCATGATCACCAATATTCCCTTATCACATACATCTCTAATTTCCTGTTTAATGCCATTCCCAACATCACCACTGCAGTTTGGGGGTCTACATATATATGACACACTAATGTTTTTTGCCCCTTGGTTTTTCTCAACACTACCCATACAGACTCCATATTGTCGGAGCTAATATACTTTCTCATTATTGTGTTAATTTCCTCTTTGGCCAGCAAAGCCACTCCACCATCTTTTCCTTTTTGCCTGTCCTTCTTAAATACTGAATACCTGTGGAACATTCAGTTCCCATCCCTGGTCACCCTGCAGCCATGTCTCCATAATCCCAATTATATTGGATCCGTTTACATCTATCTGCGTGATTAGTTAATTCACTTTATTGCAAATGCTCCGTACATTAAGACACAAAGCCTTTAAGCTTGTCTTGCTCTTATTTTTCTCAACAGCCCTGTTTGAATTTCGTCCTTGGTTTTTCTGCTCATCACTTTTCTTATTTCCTTTTCTACCTTTTGTTTTTGTCCTTGATCTGTCCTTCTGACTCCTTACATAGGTTCCCATCCCCCTGGTATGTTAGTTTAAACTTTCCCTGATCATTCTAGCAAACATTCCCCCAGGACATCAGTCCCAGTCCTGCCCAGGTGTAACCCATCCAATTTGTACAGGTCTCACCTCCCCCAGAACCTGTCCCAATGCCCCAGGAATCTGAAACCCTCCCCTGATACCACCTTTTCAGCTATGTATTTGTCTGATATATCCTGTCATTTCTACTCTAGCACATGGCACCAGTAGTAATCCTGAGATCACTACCTTTGAGGTCTGATTTCTTAACTTTCTTCCTAGGTCCCTCTATTCTGCTTTTAGGACCCCATCCCTTTTATTTAAACCTATGTTGTTTGTACCGATGTTACCATTAAAATTTAGCTTCTTTGCATTAAAATTCAATAGTGGTTGATCTTTTATCACAGTTAGGCCCTTGGAGACAGTCCACAAAAGAACATTGGTGACAGCATCCGTCAATCCACAATATCAAAACAACATCGCCATTTTGACCACAGTACCAGTTTTGTGGATGGAACCCAATTCAGACAATGAAATCCTGAATTAGCATAAAATAGCACTGAAACCATAAAGGCAATTTTTTGCTGAATGCATGCTTAAAAATGACTCAAACTTGTGTTCAAACTTTCTTGTCGAAGACTTTCTGGAAATTCAAATAGATCATGTTCATTGGCTCTGCTTTACCTAACTTGCTTGTTACCTCCTCAAAAGAATTCTAACAGATTTGTCAGGTGTGACATCCCCTTGATGATACCATGCTGACTCAGCCCTGATTAGTATCCTCATTTAGTATGCAATTATTTCTATCACTTTCTACAGATTCTACAAATGTGCAGGATCTTTTCTCTATTGGAAGCCCTGCAACCGTGACACGTCAGGCTAATTTTGAAGTTAGAAACTAAAAATAATTCATATTGTGTCAGTATATCTCAAAGTATTCTATTGCCAGTAAATTACTTAGAGAATTTGTTTTAAAGCATCCTGAGGGAAAGTGTAGCAGCCAATTTGTCAAAACCAGGTTTCACAAACAGCAAGAGGAAAAAATAGTATGTTTTTGGCATAACTGTCCCAGGATTTAGGATTGGCCAGGCTAAATCAGACTTGATTTTGATATAAATGATTTTTGACTGGTACCAGTTAGTGAACAAATCTAAGAAACACAAATTTTATGTATATTATTCATTCTTTAATTTAACATTAGGCAATCTACAACAGTCCAGTGATACAAATAAAAAAAAATTCTATTTGAACATTTTGAAGTGCAAGTAATCAAGCAATTGCCATCTGTTAATTCTTCCAAAGCATAACATGACAACACATGTGTGCAGAAGCATTTTACAGTATAGAATTCTAATTTTCAATATAATTACTGGGCTTTAAATTACTATAACAGTGGCTTTTATGTATGGCATTAAATCTGGGTATTTAATGAAAAAGGTATTTGCATCTTCCTTTTCAACTTCATCAGTCTTTGATTAATTCTGTGCGATGCTCATCCCAAACAAATCACTAGCATTTTTTCATTGTCCAAAAAGTCTGTCCATGTGCGAATTAAACAAGCTGTTATTAAGAACAGTGTAGATGAATATAACAGTTTATTATTTTGCATATTGACCAGTTTCTGTACAAGGACAACTTGTATTTCAACAATCTCCAGCAGAGTATTTGAATTCATATGTAACAACAAAACTGCCAATGTATGCAATGCCAATAGTGCTTCCAAAATATGGATTCAGGTTATTCCAAGTTCCAACTTCAAAAAACAAGCCCAAATGTCTAATTTAATGCATTTTGGAAAGAGGAAGAAGTACACTTACAACATATGAAAGTTGTATGCAAAATCTCAATTTTGAGTCAGTTGATAAAAGCACAATTGAAGTCACAAACCAATATTAGTTCATGAGAATAAAATATCAAGTTGGACTTTTGCAATGGGTCAACGCATAATACATTACAAAAATGAAACATATATAAACAATGACTCAGGAATGGTTCAGGTTATTTATCTGGCCTATTCAAAGTTTGATGACTTTAGCTAAGATGGCACCACAATTGTCTCTCCAAGTTTGACAGTAAAGAAAAAGGCTAGGGGCTCAATTTATAATCATGTCTCGAGTGCTTTGATTGAAGCAGATGCAATATTGCCCCAGTTGAATAGTGCGTTTACGTTCACTGCTTAGGTTAGATAAGAAGAGTGTCAATGGATATGAATCCCTGAGGGCGAAGAAAGCATAATCATCAGTTGTTCAGGAGGAATAAACTTAGTGTCATGCCCAGTAAAGCATATCATATCATATTCATAATTTTAATGATGGACTGTATTCAGTATAGAATTTCTGGAATGGATTTTACTTATAAAAATGGATATTAAATGTCTACTAATTTATAAGTAAAAGGTCAAAGGTTCACACCATTGATGGGGATGTACTAAGCAGCATCTTAGGTTTGTTTCATACATTCTCATCAATTGTGTGAACTTTTGACCTTTTACTTATAAATTCTGTGTCTGATACTACCTCTCTCACTAGCACCTGAAGAAGTACTAGACTCTGAAAGCTTGTGTTTTCAAATAAAGCTGTCAGACTATAACATGGTGCTGTGTGACTTTGGACTATGTATATTAGAGCTGATATTACAAACTTTATAACAATTGGTAGTAATTAACATCCAAAGGTTAGCAATTAAAAATTTCATAACAAAATTTGAGGAGTCATTATTAATAAGCAAATATACGATGCAGCTGGCAAATGTCTGGGAAGGGATATAACAGTCAGTGTGATCAATAAGATGGACTGTAAGGGCCCCAGGTCAAGTGACAGAAAGTCTGGCAAACTTCCCATAAGTTGTCCATCATTGATAATGTATTCACAGGATTGGATGTGTAGGTCAGAGCGGAGGTGGCGAGCACTGATGTTCATGTTGCATGTAACCATTGTAATGTGGAATGTTACATCCTGTACTTTATTGGGAACGGTAGAGTGTCCTGGAGACCTCGTCCACGCTGCGTTGGTTAGGAGCTCCAAACAAAGATTGATTTGCACTACTGAACACAGACTCAGGCTCCTCTTTAAAATTCCTCTCCAACACCTGCTCAAATTTGTTCTTAGGTAACTCATTTTATTATCTTGCAAACCAGAGAAAAACCAGTAATTGTGTAAGTGACATGAAACAACAGCAAAATTGGAAATTCGTAAGCCTTAAAACTGGATATTGCAACAGGTAACATAACCAGCCTGTTGCTTCTCAAATCCAGCAGTACACAAACTTTACCTCCAGGTAAGAAGACCACATGTGACTAACTTCATGATGTGCTGAAAATCCATTTGTTAAGAGAATCCTGCAACATTTTTGCTATACAACTTCAGGTATTGAATCCACCTAGACTATCCTTCTAGAGTGAAGATGCCTTCTTCACTAAGCCCACAATATATGCTTTCTCCCCCAAGACAAGTTAAACACATGAATTACAAACTATTATTTTGTTTATTGACTTAAAGTGTAATATTCTCTAACTGGATTTTTCTTGAACACACGTGATGTGTTAGACACCCCCTTGGGTGAACAGGAAAATAAATAATCCTCTTCATTTAAACTCATGAAGGCCTGCTGTTATTTTCTAAGAGTTAATGGCAAAGAAATAGACATTATCCTTTTTGAAAACGTATTATTTACAGGCAAGCAGGGAAGGGAATTGGTGTTTCAGTTCTCTCTCCTCCCTGTTTGTAACAAAGGATAAAGAGAAGGTGAAAGACAGTGATAGGAATTGCTACATGTAATTATTTTTCTTTTTACTGTTTTTGCGGTATTACTTAATATGCACCTTCCTTTCTAGAAAGGACAGACTAAATAATCTGCTGCAAACCTTTGTTCAAAGTTGCTAGGAGGGGCAAAAGATATTTGATTTCTGAATTTCCTTACCTTCTAAAGTGCACAGCTTAAATTTTTGTAATCCTGTTGTGCATCAGAATCAACAACTCAGTATGAGGAACTGAGAATCCAACTTTGGAAATACTTAACAGGTACTGGCTATCATCATTTACAGAAGAAAATGAAGGACTGACATTCAGATGAACCATTAGTAGCTAATGATTACTAAAGGAAATCAGGGAATTTAAAGTGATATTAGCAGTTCCAGCTAATTTCCATTCAAAATACAGAGGGAGCATGGTCATTCAATAGCAGGCATTGTAAACAAAATTTTCTGAAGTACTTTGAATTAAAAAAAACTCATTGCATTCCTACTGCGAGAGAAGCAAAAGGAATATAGATTAGCATGTATGGTTTTTGGAGTCACTACCAGAAATGTATTGAGCCATTTTGTGAGCAACAACATTTATCCTTATTGAGGTATAGGCTGAAGGGAGAGAAAAGACCTGGGACTTGAAAATGCTAAAAGGTATAGAAAACATGGGGACAAACAGATAATACAAGCTTTGCTGCTAATCCAGAACTAACAAATTGGGTTCAAGTTTAAGGGTCTGAAGCAAGATTAGAAGTTAAAAGTAGCTGTAGATAATTGAGTAAACTATACTTAAAAATGATTCTTATGCTGATTAATGTATACAAAAAATAGCTGGATAAATAGTAATTTAGGAGGACAATGGTTGTCAGCAAGTATAGACAAACATAACAAAGTATGTAACTGAACCACATGGTCAAGCAGACACCACCTTCAGAGTTCAACTGGTCAGCAGTGAAAATCATGGGGAGCACTGCATTCTCTTTTTGATCATTTTATTTTGAGGTTTTAAAATTTCACATTTCTTGGGAGTTTTGTCTTTAATTATGGCAGATTATTTTAAGTCTGTTCAGAAGGAAGGCTTAAATGAGCCAAATTTTCTTGTTTCATGTCAGTTTTTCCTTAATTGACCAGCATAATTGTATTCCATTTTTCTCTCCCTTTTTAATGATATGTCTGCTTTTGAAAGGGATTCGTTTGTATCAGTAGGCCCACATTTAAGTCCCTGCTCCAGATGCGTGTTGTGCAATGTCTGAACAGGTTGATAAAGAATAGCAATGCCTGCTTTTGTCACTGTTCTCCACTATTCCACTGGACAGCAAGCTTGAGATTAGAAGTTTGCTGCATGGCATTTTTCAGGGTGCAATATAATGCAATGCTTTGATGTCTGATATTTAATTTTTACCCATGTCTGTTTTAATGTGTCGATATATTTGCATACCTCCGCTCTAAAGCAACCACCAATGCTTCTTCAATTCTTGTCTAAGTTTTACCAATACTTGGGTGTTTTCTTGTTTCAGATTAAAAGAGCTCATTGCAGATAATGCATCACCGATTAAAGAACTCAGCAAAGTCTCCACAAAGTCAGAAGCCTGAATAAAAAAAGTGTGAAAATCTATTTTATGACCGATTAGAAATGTGATATTACAGACTTCATAACTTTAATTACTGTTCATGGGTTGAATGAATCAACAAACTATTACACACAGCAATAACTCTGTCTGGAATAAACTATTAAACAACAAAAACAGGCTGTCACACAGAGACTTAAGCAATTAGACATGTCTTTGCAAGATTACATAAACAAAACTGCTTTGACACCTGCTTGATAAACGGGATTCTTTATGCCACAAGGACGACCGATTGCCCTGCAGAAGAATTTAAGGAGTTAATCAAAGGAAAGTGGTGTCTTCAAACAGTCAATGCCAAATCTAACAAGAAACAATGAAATTACTTTTGATGAGGAAGCCAGCTGCAGTCTTGCAGTAACTTGGATGAAAGACTCTAAAGAAATCATCAATATAACACCTCAGAGACCAAAGGAAAATCTGAATAAGAACCAAACACCAGAACAACTCGATAGCAGAACTTTGAAGAACAACACTGCAGAAGGTCTGAATCCTGGAAACCTCCAGAGACAGGTTGAAGTCCTGGCCAGATTTTGCCATGAATCAAGTATATAGCTAAGTTGGGTCACAGTCTTATACTTGGTTACTTGACGGGTCTAATATCCAAATATTGCTACTTGCAATAAAGTTTGAATTATTGTTTCAGTACTGGATTGTCTCTGAGATTTCTAAACAAGTAGCCAAATTAAAGGTAACTTGCGATTTACCCAAAATAGAAAACTTGTAAAAATATTATCATTTTCAGTTATTTTAAGATAAACCAGGATAGTTCAGCTCATGTAAGTATACATTACATTATAATCTCTAAATTTCTCCCTTAATTCCCTTTCTCCACATTTCTATACTTCCTTTCTCAATGTGCTCAGTGGTTCTGTTGTACATTTTCATGGGTATTGAGCTTGCAGCACCTTGGCAAAAAGGACATTTATATGTGAACTGAGTGAAAGTGGAGGCATTACTGCTGAATCTACAGCAGAGGTCATTGGAATGCTCAGCAATGGGAATACAAGCCATTTTTCTCCCACTTTCCCAGCTTGAAATTTTGAGCACAGTTGTTCTATCTTTTCTTTTATCATTGCCATCATCAGTTAAGAGAGCACATGACAGGAATCATACCATTGGATTTTTTTTAGGAATCTAATTAATTTTCTGATCTCTTGGGAGTGGCTCAGAGTATATATTGCGCTGCGTGTCCAGCATTAATTTAAACAGCAATGCATATCTATCACAGATATATTTTGTTATCTTATGATCAACACATTCATACTTACACAAAACTACATTAAATACATATTCTAAATCTCTGGAAAAGAAAACCCTGAAGCCTAAAGAATCAATTAATTTCTCCATACCTGGCTTATTACAAGGATCCGACCCTGAGCAAGAACTTGGAGTAAGTGTGTCATGTGAGCTATTGTAATTGTTTGAATTCCAATGTTAGATCCCACTACCAAGATCACCAGTTCAGGTCTGTATCCATATGCCAAGGGTAGAATAATCTCAAAGACTGAATAAAGAAGATCCCCATCCCATTCATTATCCTGTGAAATAGAGTCAAAATCAAAATTGCTTATTCAAAAGAATTTGAAAATGTGATTTTCTGACCTTCATGTAAAATTGAAAGCTTCCTCTCTTTAAGACTGTTACATCTCTGCATTAAGGAGGAAAATTTCAGGAGTAACCATCATATGCAAATAGTGTCTGCTACATTTTGATTATTGCTGCACTACTCAGCAACAGTCAAACACAAAAATCACTTTTTTATTTCCCTAACCTGTAAAGGAGGGCTCCTCAGTGGGGCTCAGAATACCCTGGGGTCACAAGGTCTAAGACAGCTATGGGGTTCCAACCGAGTTATAACTGTATGCTTCCTCTCTACCAGGTTCCCCCTTTAATATCTCCCCCTTCAACCTACCCCACTCTCACAATTCTTACTGAAGGAATGTGACAATTTTCAAGCCTCAGAATCGGGTCATAGTGGAAAAAACCTTGGGAAACACTACAGTAAGGATGTCCTGCCTCACTCAGGTTTTGTTTAATGCCACTGCAACTGCAGGGGGTGCAGTCACCAGTGTGCAGCTGCAGTGCCTGTGATGTAGCTGCTAGTGATGGAAACATTGGAAATGGACTTCTAAAATGCAGTTAGATCTTTGTTGGATGGGAAAGCATACATCAGATGAAGGTTGAGTTATGTTTGTGCAGCTTGTAAAGGTTCTAAATTTGCACTTTTTTGCAGTGGAAAAACTAACAATTTAAATCCACACAACAGCGCCATACAAAAGACTTACATATTTCACATGATTTGTCAAGCATCACAAGAATACTTGCTGATGACAGCAAAAAGTGAAGTAGTCTAATATGATAGTCCTCAATTTGGATAGCTTGGATTATCCTATTTATGAAGAAAATAAACGAATGTACATATGATGCACATTATATATATTTTATTCATATTTTGATTTTCATTACTGCACCATAATATTTCATAATTTAGTAAAAGTGCAGTTTTCATTTTGATAATGAGCATTTTTCATAAAGTTAAACTGTCTATCCGTTAGGGCCTAAATAATTTGTATGACAAACATCCTTCTCAAACAGTAGATGCATAAATTTTTGGATAAGTATGCACATCAAACCATCCTGACTTTTCCAATGGGTAGTATAGCACAGCAGCATCTTCTTCAGCACAAAGATTCAGACTCCACAATTTGTGCCAATTTGTTTTGGCCCCAAATCTCTACAAGGGTAGATAGATGGGATCATGTTGTGGTGAGGAGCAGTGAAGCTGCCCAGATAAATAATCAACTTTCTGCTGCATTCTACTAAAACAGTTAAACAATTTGTCAACTATGCTTCTCAATTGGAAAACATTATCATTACATCATCAGATTTCTTTGGATCGTTGCTATAGCAAACAAATAACTCCACCAATTCCCACTTCAATTGCTTCAATTATCTTGCAGGAGATATAGTAATTTAGGGGATATCTAAGCAGACAATGGAAACAAGGATCAAGTTCGGAGTTGCGTAGTAACAGGCAAAATAATAGGATATTAATTTCTTGCCTGAGTAATTACGGGAAGCATCTCAAGACAGTCCTTTCATGGGCTTCCATTCATCACTTCCGTATAAACTTGGTCTAATAATATACAATGGACAATCTGATATCACCTTCCTGGTTATCTTCGCTCTTACCGGGACACCTGTTACCGATTTCCTGCAAGTATATGGGAACATTGTAGATGAACCCTTGTATCTCTACCAATTATAGGATTCTGGTCTGTTTCATGGCCCAAATTAAAGTTTTGAACTCATTTCATCACCTCAAATCACTCCAATTTAGACCTGAATCCTGCAGGGTCCTCTGTGATTATTTACATATTATCCAGGAAAGAGATCCAGATCTACTTCCATTTTCCTGGATCGTCCTGAAGAGAAAGTCTGCATACACCCAAGAAACAAACTCCCAATGAAATCAAAGAGATGTAGACTATGATGTAAAGTGCACATACTACAATGGGGTAATTCATGGGAAACGCAAGTACTTTTATGCAAGGATTAAGTAGTTTCCCTGGTATTAACATATTATTCCTGAAAGCTTGAACTGCAATCTGGTGAGTGTAAATGACTTTACTAAACACATTAAGCAAATCTAAATTATCCAGTCAGTGCAGCATAAAACATTTTTCCAGATAGAAACCAGTTTACATACACTAGATAAGCTATACCGAATAGTATTTCCATACACACCTCCTTCCAGCAGACTGGAATGTAGTACTTGTTTAGCTTCTTCTCATCCTGTTTACCATACATGTGCAGCACAAGAATTTTTCTGAAAATTACATTTCAAAAGATGTTAAGATATTGCATTTTTTTAAAACATAAAATCAACTAGCTCTAGTCCACCAGATTTTTAATTTTACAATCTTTCAACTGACTGGATTTGAGTAAACTGGGCAGGGCATTGCAAGGATCAGCAACATACTGGTCATTTATACAGACACAATAGTATCCAAATGTAATCGTGTGGGAGCCACCTGAATATACAAATGTTCTAATGATACTTCTTTTCATTGTTGGGGGAGTTGAAATCAAATTTTTAAACTCTGTCCTCTATGCATCCTTTTTTGAGGATAAAGACTGCCAATTGTTAAAATGTTAATGCATATAAACAAGGTCCCAAATGACTTTAGGACAGAAAAGGCCGAAAAAGGTAGGATAAAAGTAAGGTGTAATTCTTGCTCCTGATTATATACAATACTCTTGTACTAGGAAGTGCCTGTTTATGTTGACTTCAGGCCTTCACTGTTGGCATGCCTCCAGCCAGGGGTCCAAATAATTTTTCATCTTCCCTCCACCCCACACCTCGCCTGGCAAAACAATTGCTCCCTGTGGGCCTTGTCCACCAGCGTTACTCACTTCTCACTTATTAGTTTATCAGCAGCAAACACAGGGAAGAAGCAAGATGTGATTGGAAGAGCAACTCAATTCAAACTTTCTCAGTTCCAAATACAAAGGAAGATTTTCCTCTGATTGTTCGCCCCCAATTCACTTTTCCTGGTCAGAAGTCACATGACACCAGGTTATAGTCTAACAGGTTTATTTGCAATCACAAGCTTTCGAAGCGCTGCTTCTTCTAATCCACCTGACGAAGGAGCAGCACTCCAAAAGTTTGTGATTTCAAATAAACCTGTTGGACCACAACCTGGTGTCATGTGACTTCTGACCTTGTCCACCCCAGTCCAATACTGGCGCCTCCATATCGTAACTTTTCCTGGGCAAATGGAACGCTTTCTGGTAAGAATTCATCCATCAACGCCATGAACATTTTGAGCTTTGCCTCTGACAGTCATACTGCGTTCTAATACTGATGCTCATACATTGCTAATAGCCATTAAGCTGAAATACCATAAGGCTCCTCCAAGGGAGGACATTTTGGCCAAAGTAAATAAAAGTCAGCAATGAAAGTTTGTGATAATTAGCTCAACTTCATTTAGCAGTGCTCTTTTTGAAAACACATCTTTGTTTAATTTAACCTCTACCCCCACACATCACTGCTCTGCTAAAGGAAGGATTTCTGGATTGGAGGGGCTTTCGTTGACTGGCACTGGCTTTCACTCGGTCTTTTCCCCCTGCCCATTATTCACATGATCAATTATTCACCATGAGTCAATACCATCTTTTCTTCCTGGTGATTTTGCACTTTTATCTAAGTTCCTTGAACTGTTAGTAAAGGCAGGAAACTCTGTCTATTTTCTTCTCTATAACCTTGCACTAAAGATGCATGGGATCCACAGTGACTTGGCCACATGGATTCAGAATAGCTTGCTTATAGAAGGCAGAGGGTACTGGTGGAATGGTGTTTTTCTGGCTAGAGGTCCATGACTAGTGGTGTTCCGCAGGGATCTGTACCGGGACCTCTGCTGTTTGTGATTTCTATAAAAAACTTGGATTAAGATGTAGATGGGTGGGTTAGTAAGTTTGCAGATGATACAAAGATTGGTGGAGCTGTGGATAGTGTGGAGCTTTGTCAAAGGATACAGCAGGATGCAGATCAGTTGCAGATGTGGGCAGAGAAATGGCGACAGAGTTTAATTTGGTAAGTGCGAGGCACTGCACTTTTGGAGATCCAATGTTAAGGATATGTATACAGTTAATGGCATTGATGTACAGAGGGATCTTGGAGTTCAAGTCCATAGCTCCCTGAAAATGATCACGCAAGAAGATCGGGTGTAAGCAAGGCATACGGTATGCTTGCCTTTATTGGTAGGAGAACTGAGTACAAGAGTCAGGATGTCATGTTGCAGCTTTATAAGACTTTAGCTAGGCCACACTTACAGTATTGCATTCAAATCTGGTTGCCACATTACAGAAGGTATGTGGAGCCTTTGAAGAGGGTGCAGAAGAGGTTTACCAGGATGCTACCTGGATTAGAGGGTAATAGCTACAAGGAATGGCTAAATAAAAATCTCAGGTTGTTTTCTCTGGAACAGTGGAGGCTGAGGGAAGATTTGACAGAAATCTATAAAATTAAGAGAGGCGTAGATAGGGCTGGCAGTCAGAATCTTTTTCTCAGAGTTGAAATGTCTAATACTAGGGGACGTACATTTAAGGTGAGGGGGGAAAGTTCAAAGGAGATGTGACGAGCAAGTTTATTTTTAAAACACAGAGAGTGGGAGGAGTCAGGAACGTGCTGCCAGGAGTGGTGGTGGAGGAAGATACGATAGCGGCGTTTAAGGGACTATTAAATACGTACATGAAAATGCAAGGAGTGGAGGGATATGGACCAAAGGCAGGCAGAAGGAATTAGTTTAATTTGGTGTCACGTAAAGGCGCTTTCCTGTGCTGTACAGTTCTATGTTCTAAAGCTAATTTTTATATGGTTACTATGCTGCTGCCAAGACTCTTCTTGGTTGAGGTCAGCTAATTCAAAAAAATGGTGAAGAAACCTTCCATAGCTTCATGACTGTGCTATGCAATGAAGTGTTCTGGATTCAACAAGGAGCTCCAATAAACTTTTGGAAATATTTACAAGTTGCTCGGAAGGAAACTTTCATTCTAGGTGTAAGAACACATTCTTAACAACATGAACATTTTAAAGTAATAAGATTTTAAACATGATTTGCAGATAAACAAAGGGAACATACTCATCCTCTTTAATATCAATTGGAATATCTGCTTCTCCAAGCTGCAGAAGCAAAACTCTTTAAAAAAAACATAATTTACAACATTAGTAGACAAGTCAATTTCAATGTTTAAACAGTAACCAAAGTGCTAATATAAAGATTAGACCATATAAGTTATGTCATAACTACAAAGAACTCGCTAGGTTACTTTTTGAACTGATTATTCATCTTGCCACTGCGACCCATTAAAAAGTAATGAAGCTAATTAGAAGGACAATAGAAAATAGCAACAAGATTGTTCCCAAACATAAATGGAATATTAAATCAGCAGAGAAATAGAAGATTTAAAATCTATTAGGGCGTTAAATGATAATCAGATTCACCACATATTTATCCAATTTAAAGAAAAGAAAAACCAGACCAGACTTGAAGAGATGCTTAGAAACCTGTGAAATTAAATCATAAGAAAAGTTTCCTAATTTAAAGAGTGACAAATGTTTACCTCAGTCAACTTACCAGCAAACATTTTCCAAAAAGCATTGCATGCATTCCAAATAAAACTTTAGGCAATGACAGGGGAGCTTTGGACATCAATAAATTGCTTTTACCTACTGTGACTGCTTGGTCCTCATTCATTGAGGTCCAGCAGTAACTTCAACGATTAACAAACAAGTGACTCTGCCAGTTTACAAGTACACAATCACAGTATCCTTTGCCAGTATTTTGAGTTTGTAATGAATGGCAATAGTCAAGTGTGATCTCTAGTCTGGACTCATTTAGCTGCTCTCAGTGAGGTGGGGGTGGGGGGCAGTACCAGGGAACTACAGTTAAATAAGAAATAGAAGCAGAAGTAGGCCATTTGGCTCATTGAGCCTGTTCTACCATTCAATACAATCATGGCAGATCTCCGTCATCAACTCCACCTTCTCTGCTACTCCCCAATTACCTCAGTTCCTTGAGAGTCCAAAATTCTTTTCATTCCAGCCTTAAATGTATTCATTGATGGAGTACTTAACACTCTCTGAGATACAGAATTCCAAAGGCTCTCAATCTGAGATACGTAATCTCTCTTTACTCAGTCCTAAACGATCAGCCTCTATCCAAGACAGATTGCACATGGCACTAAATTTGGCGAAGCAAATGGCCCTAGTTGTGCTCTGGATTGCTGTTCAAAATTCCCTGCTGGAAGCACTAATTGCTCGAGAGGAAACACTTGCGTCTGAACTGCAAACAGCTAGAATCTGGATGAGATGCTAGACAAAAAGTGATATCATTGTAGTGGTTACTTTCAGAACAGCAGGCAGCAAGTGCTGAAAATTGCAAAAAGAAAAGGAAAAAACAGTTTAACATTTATATACCTGCTTGCTCCACCTCTGAGAGCATAACGTGCTGCAGATACACCAGATGACTGTGTAGAACATACCACAATACCATTTCTAACCTATGCAACAATAAACAAAGGTTATTAAACCACCATTCTACAATTACATGTTCACTGGATGTTGCTTCAGCAAAGAACGTAATGCTCAAACTATTAAGAAAATCACCTACATGGATGTGGATATATAACATAACTATTCTCAAAAACAGAGAACATTTTTTTTTCCTGTTATAACCTGCATTTATTTTGTGTCTTTAATCTAGCAAAGCTTCCCAGGGTCATCATCAGCCAACATTTGATACTGCTCCTTAAGGCGGTATTAGGATGGGTAACCAAAAGCATGGTCAAAGAGGTAGCTTTAAAGGGGCAACTTGAAGGGAGGTCAGATGGGTACACAACTGGAGAAAAGTCCCAGAGCTTAATGCCTGGATTGTTGAAAGCAGACCCGCCAATAGAGAGATGCAGCAAAAAGCTGAGGACAAAAGACAGAACTAAAAATACTGATTGCTCTAGGACTGGTGCCAGTTGCACAGCTACAGAAGGGGCTCACAGGGAGATTTGAACAGAAGAACAGGAATTTTAAATTTAATGCGTTAGAATTCTGAAAAAAAAAACCAAGAATCAATAAAAATATTTTATAGCACATTAAAAATGTTAGCCAATATTGTTCATAACCATAACATTAGCTCAAAAATCAAAGATGTTAACAAATTCTGTTGACAATGTGATCTGACTTCATAATTCATAAACCAGTACATTTATGGCTAGCATTCCATTAGGATTTTCAACATTAAAGTGTTATCAAGCAGCATACCACATTATGTTCTTTACAGTTCAGTACAGATGTGAGCACATGCAAGTTTATGACTGCATCATAAACCAGAGATTAACATGTGCAACTTTGAACGTGCTCCTCAGAATTAAATTTAATGGAAAGATATTTTTGCTACTGATTTATTAAGTCCACGAAATGTGAATGACATTCCTTAAAGATACCGACAACTACTTAATAGAACTATACTGGTATTTCTATCCCATTCATAGTAATAGGTAGCTATAGACTCAAGTTAGGGTACTGCAATGGGAACTGATGATGTCCCTAATAATTATATTCAGACTGTACAGTGACACTTGTTTTGCCAAAATTGGGGCTGTGATGTAGTGTAGGTACAGAACAATGGTGATCCTACAGATAACTGATGATTCACTACCAAGGTACCTCAGTCTAAAAATCAATTCATTCTTTTATGAAATTGTCCAGTTAAAATCAGCTCCCTTTCTCACCTGAAAGTGGGACAAGCTCAATACAGATTATTCAATCAGTCCATTCTTCTCAACCAAAGAAACATATGGAAGATCGATAAGAAAAAAAAGATGTCAGCCTTGGATCAGTGGGAACCGGGTACCTGACAGATTTCTCTGTATTTCTTCCTACTCAGTACATTGTTTGCAGGTTGGCATGGGCCTGCTCCACGAGCAGCATGTTCTGTTTCATTTTGTCCCTCATATTATTTTTCTCTGATAGTGATTAAACTAATTCCTTCTATTTGAACCTGCCTTTTAAAGCATTCCCATAGCATTATTCTGCTCTGATACTGTTCAGTCTTTTCTTTTGTCTAGCAAATGTTGTCCAAGTCTCACTACTGTAGAGGAGTGCACGGAGGATGTAGACTTGATAGACCCTCAGTTTGATATTCACAGCAGTTGTTCCACCCACTTTCACCTTGACACAATGTGTGTGTTAATTTTAGTATCAAGTGCTAATTACTAGTGATTGTAAAACTTAGATATGTGAAATTATCAACACCTCCAGCATCATGTTATCAGTGCTGAGAAATAGTAGTATGGTAACACCCTGAACTATGACATTTGACTTCCCGATGTGGACAGTCAAACCGAACTCTTTACATGCATGAGAGAGACAATGTCTGTCAACTTGCTGCTGCAATCATTCCTTGGTGTGGAATGTTAGTAAGGCATCATTAACATGGAGCAACTCTCCAGCAAGGATTTGGTGCACCTTGGATCTCAGAATACTGTTCAACCTTGTCTTGCCAATCAGTTTTGTTGTGTATGCAGATACCCTCTGCTGATTCCATCAGTGTATACTCACATACCCAAAGATCCTTTTAATTGTCCACTGGATCACAGACTCTTGGGTTCCACACCCCTGCTACAAGCAAAATATGAAGATGGCAAATGTTGACACTGACAACTGGGAGACAGACTCAAGAAGACATGGCCTCTAGAGGGCGACTGTTTGGAAGGGCATTGGGAGAGGTAAGCAGGAACAAAATGCTCAGTTGGTTGAGAAGAGAGCTTAAAGAAAACAACAGTCAATGAATCATACATTCTCTTATTTCACTGTTTTCCTTTACAGCAAATGTGGAGGCTAAGGAAATTCGGCATGTCCACAGGACACTCACAAACTTTTACAAATGCACCAAAGAAAGCATTCTATCTGGACACATCACAGCTTGATATGGCAACTGCTTTGCCCAGGACTGTAAGAAACTACAAAAGTTGTGAACACTGCCCAGGTCATTAGGCAAGCCAAGCTTCCATCCATTGACTCCATCTACACTCCTCATTGCCATGGAAAGGCAGCCAACATCAAAGACCCCTCCCACCCTGGTCATAATCTTTTCAAACCTGATCAATCAGGCAGAAGATACAAAAGCTTAAAACACATGCACCAACAAGTTCAAGAACAATTTCTACCCCGCTGTTATTAGACTTCTAAAAGAACTTCACAAATTTCAAATCTAATGTCGATCTTGCTTTTTGTACAGCTTCTTTGCAACCATAATTTATATTCCTCGCCCTGTTCTATCACCCTATGATCTTTTTGGTTCTGTATGCGTGCTGCTTGAAACAAAACTGACCGTCACAATGAAAACTGCCACATGCTACAATGTGATAATACCATCTAGTTAGTCCCTCTCAACTTTGTAGCTATTGCCACTTAGTACAAATTTTAAAAAAAGGAATTATTTTACATAAGAACATAAGAGCTAGGAGCAGGAGTAGGCCATCCGGCCCTTCAAGCCTGCTCCGCCATTCAATAAGATCACGGCTGATCTTTTCGTGGACTCAGATCCACTTACCCGCGTTCTCACCGTATCCCTTAATTCCTTTATTGTTCAAAAAAAATCTACCTTATCTTTAAAAACATTTACTGAAGTAGCGTCAACTACTCCACTGGGCAAGGAATTCCATAGATTAACAACCCTCTGGGTGAAGAAGTTCCTTCTCAATTCAGTCCTAAATCTGCTCCCTCTAATCTTGAGGCTATGCCCTCTTGTCCTAGCTTCACCTGCCAGTGGAAACATCCTCTCTACTTCTATCTTATCTATTCCTTTCATAATTTTATATGTTTCTATAAGATCCCCCCTCAATCTAATTACACGCTAAACACTTCATTTCGCAGTCACATTTAATCTGCAAACACAAGTATAATTCAGAGGTCACAGAAGTAGGATAAAGTCACATCTCTGGGGAAAGCCAGATAAACAAAAACAAAAATAATATTTTATAATTCCAAACAGTCCTCTGTTCTCACAGATTCGGAATTTAGTTCTGCTCCCTAACAAACGAGTACAAAAAATATGCCCAATTCCAACTGTTACACTTCAAGGATTGCAGATGCTTAATCCATCTCCCAATTTTCTCCCCATGATGTCAACTCTACTGGAGTTTCACCATTAATACTCTCTTTGGTCCAAAACAAGAAATTTATCATTAAATTTCACCACATGAGAGCAGAAACACCTAACAGATAAAGTTGCAATTTCTAATTTGGAACTACTGGTACTAATCTCAGTAATGTTCAGAATATAAAGCATGGAACAAGAATGCATCATCTGCTCTGCCAGCAACTCATGAGCAATTTCTAATCTTGCCACAGTGACTGCATCATTAGGAACTTGGCTGTCACAACAGAACTCAAATTTCACTTACCTCCCTTTTCATGATTTTATCAATCAGTGGAAATATTTTTCCTAGGGAGAGTAAAAGATCTTCAAGCATTGGAAGTGCACAGTCACCACCACCACTGTGGAAAAATTTGGAAAATGGTTTCAAGACATCACAAGGAAGGTTAATCTCAAACTGAGAAGAAAAAATAAGTATAAAATGTAGCATCATTTATATTTTTCTGAATGAGTCTTTTCCACATAGACGCATCATATCGTTGCTTTGTAGCCCCAAAAAGAAATTGGAATTTCTCTTCATATGTAAAAAAAAATGCGGTTCTATCTCAAGTTAGTAATATGCTTCTCCCCCAGCTATTAACCCCCTTTTAAACATTCTCAAATGTTTCTTTTACAATATAGGAGAAATCTAAACCAGCCAGTCTATTCTCAATCATCAATAAAGCATTGTAAGGGGTAGTCTATAGTGCTATCTATCAAGTGGCACTTGCTCAGGAATAACCTGCTCACTGGTGCCCAGTTTGGGTTCTACCAGAGCGACTCAGCTCCTGATCTTAATATAGCCTTGATCCAAACATGGACAAAAGAGCTCACAGAAGTGAGTTGAGCGTGGCTACCCTTGATCATATGACAGCATTTGACCAAGTATAGCATCAAGGAGCCCGAGCAAAACAAAAGCCAATGGTAATCAGGAGGCACGCTCTTTGCTGACTGGAGTTGTACCTAGCAGAAAGGAAGACAGCTGTGGTCGTTGGAGGACATTTATCTCAGTCCCAGGAGCCAGGAATTCCTCAGACCAGTGTCCTATTTCTAACCATCTTCAGCTGCTTCATCTATGACCTTCCTCCTGTCATAATGTCAAAAGTGGGAATATTCACTGATAACCGCACAATGCTCAGTATCATTTGTGATGCTTCAGATGCTGAGGCAATCTGTGTCCATATGCAGCAAGATCTCGACATCTAGGAATGGACTGGTAAGTGGCAAGTAACATTTGAACCACACAAGTGCCAGGTAATGACCATCTCAAACAAGAGAGAACCTAATCATGACACCTATATAATCAATAGTATTACCATCATTGAACGCTGAACCCTCAAACAACATCTTGGGGGTCATCATTGACCAAAAGCTGAACTGGACTAGTTATATAAGAACTGGCTACAGGAACAGGTCAGTGACTAGGAATTCTAAATGGAAAAGAATGCTCCATTCACAAGACACAGGGTGGTAACCGACTAAGGCAAAACCCATTGAAGAACAATGGCAGTGGCTGCATGAGGCCACCTCCACCAGCCACAAAAAGATCCCCACTAAGTCACACAATATCCTGATTTATAACGATATCAGTATTCCTTCACGTTGCTGGGTCAAAATCCTGGAACTCTTCGTAACATCACTGTAGTATCCTTACATCAAACGAATGTAATGGCTTGATAAGGCAGCTCACCAATACATTCACCAGAAGGATGGGCAATACATCCATGAACAAATGGGCTAAAAAATAGATAATTGTCCATTCTTGTCAAATTAAGATATCAAACTAAGAGATGTGCATTTCCTAGATTGTATACTAACTTTCTGAAACATTGTAG
>NW_025967937.1:0-25000 GCF_021869965.1 Rhincodon typus
AAAAACAACAGCTGACAGCAACTGGCGAGAGAAAATAAATTGGCTACATTCAAGATTTATGGTTTTTTTAAAACTGCAGAAAGATCGACACCACCTACTTTTCCAGAGGTCCAAAGACTTTTGGCTATACTATTCACACCCATAAGCTGTTCAGCTACATAGCAGCCAATCACATCGTTGCTGGCAGGCAGAAGGACTTTGTTATCAATACCTGGTCACCACTCGCCGTCCAGTTACTTGTCGCTGGCCAAATCTCACTTTGTACAAATCGCCTTGGTGCCAGTCCATCTACAGTAACCCTGACCCCACTGCCTGAACAAACAGCACTTAGAATAGGTGCTGATACCTTGCTTTTAAAATGTACAGCAATCCCTTCCATAATGCTTGCTTTTTTAAAACAGCCCTTTTCCTGTTACAGTCTGAAAAACAAAAATCCAGAATCATAAAAAGATTACGGTCTTTATAATGGGGACGTTGAGGAAAACTTCCACTGGGGTAGAAGATCAGCCATGACCTTATTGAATGACGGAGCAGGAAGGAGTGGTTGAGTGATCTACTCCTGCTCCTATTGCCTATGTTCCTATGTTTACACTCATGAACACCAATGGCAAGTGTTAGTATTTATTTTGGAATGAATATGTCATCTGTTATTCCTTAATCTTTCCAACCTTACCCTTCAGAAAACAGGAACATAATGCCTATGAACTCTCATCATCACACTCTTGAAAGCCTCTCATTTGCCAGTCGTGCCTTTACCTGCGAACAGCCTACTCCAGTCAACTTTTGAAAGTTCTTGTCTCATACCATTAAAATTTGCTTTACTCCAATTAAAAACTTGAACTTTTATGGAAGGCCGGTCTTTTTCTGTAACAATTTTGAAACAAATAGAATTATGATCGTTAGAGCCAAAGTGTTCCCCTACTTTTACTTCAGTCACTTGCCTTGCCTTATTACCCAAAAGAAGGACTACTTCTCCTTCTCTAGTAGGAGCATCCACATATTGGTAAAGAAAATTGTCTTCAACACATGTAACAAATTCTTCACGATCCAAACCTTGAACACAATGGTAGCCCAGTCAATGTTTGGAAAATTAAAATCCCATATTATTATAACCTTATTATGCTTACACATATCTGAGATCTCCCTACATGTTTGTTTCTCAATTTCCCTCTTACTACTGGGGGGCCTACAGTACAACCCCATCAAAGTGATCTTTCCTTTCTTATTTCTAATTTCTACACATATATTTTCACTGGACGATTTTTCAGAAATATCTTCCCTAGTTACAGCAGTAATGCATTCCTTAATCAAAAACACCACCCTCAACCCCCCTTTATTGCCTGCTTTCCTACCTTTCCCACAGCATTTGAAACCCAGAACATTGAGCTGCCAGTCTTGTCCATCTCCCAGCCAAGTTTCTGTAACAGCTATGACATCCCAATCCCAAGTTCTTAAACATGCCCTGAGTTCATCAGCCTTACCTGTAAGACCCCTTGCATTGAAATAAATACAATTTAGTTCTTCAGAGTTACTATATATTCTGACTCTCTTTTCTTACTTTTCGGTTTGACGTGCTCTCTTCACCTTCGGAACGTTTACCATCAACCTTTCTATTTACACTGCTACTTAGAATTCCTTCACTCCGCCTCTCTATCAGTATAAAGTCTCTCTTAATGGAATAAGCAAATCTCCCTGCTAAGATATTGGTCCTTTTCCAGTTCAGGTTAGGCCCATCCTTTTTGAACAGTTTTTTCCTATCCCAAAAGACATTCCAATTGTCCAAAAACCTGAATCCATTCAACCATCGATTTACTTCATTTATCCTTTTATTCCTTCCCTTATTTGAGTTTGGCATTGGGAGTAAACGAGAGACTACTACTTTTAAAGCTCTATTTTTAAATCTTCTAGCCAACCTCTTAAATTCACTCTGTACTGCTTTAATCTTTTCTCTAAAAATGACATTCCTACCAACGTGTACAATAATTTCTGGTTTGTCAGTTTCACGTTTGAAATGTGCTTGAAATGTTTAGAGACGTTCCTAATCCTAGCACCAGAAAAGCAACAAATCATCCTAAATTTATGCTCACTGCCACAGAATCTCCTGCCTATCCCCCTAATAGGACAGTCCCCTGTAACAATAGGGGATTTTCTGAAGAAGGGTCTAGGCCCGAAAAGTCAGCTTTCCTGCTCCTCTGATGCTGCTTGGCCTGCTGTGTTCATCCAGCTCTACACCTTGTTACCCCTATAACAATAGTTCTATTCAATATTCAAATGTTGCCTAACATAAGAGTCATTCCTAGTGTCCAATAACTGACTGCCCTTTCTAATTCCTTGGAGAGACTATCCCATTCAACAGTTCCAAGAATTGAATATCTATTTGATAGAGGAATAGCTACCGGAGGTTCCAGTCAAGAATAAAAGAGAATCCTATTTTAGATATAGATAATGTGGTTCAATTGAATCTCTTAATCAATATCAAGAGTGTAGGGGCATTCTTAAGAAGGAAGCCAGGAAGGCAAAGAGGGGATATGAGATAGCATTGGCAGATAAGGTTTAGGATAATCTGAAGAGATTCTACAAATACATTAAGAGCCAGAGGGTAATTAGAGAGAGGGTTGGGCCCCTTAAAGATCAATGAGGTCATCCTTGTACTGAACCCCAGAGGATGGGAAAGATACCAAATAAATATTTCACATCAGCTTTTACTGTGGGGATAGAAATGGAGTCTAGAGAATGTAGAGAAAGAAATTTTGATGTTTTAAAAACAGTTAACATTACAGAAGAGGAATTTTGGGAGGTCTTAGATAATATATGTGACGATGCTGTCACTTTAAAAAGATTACTTTGTCCTGGGATTTGGCAGAGGTGTCGAAGTTGCTAAGGGAACCAGCCTAAATCAATAGATTAAGAACCCTTCTTTTTTTTATATAAAACTGTTGTAACAATGGAAAGGAGTAGCCGGTTCTCCCAGATCAGGCTTTCTAGTATTTTTTTAGCTGTAGCAGTGAGAAGCTGTTGGGGTCCCAGAAGAGTTGAAGCTTCAGTAAAATGATTCCTACCTGCTACATTCTCTGAAATCTCTCTTGGTGTTGTTCCCTTCTGGATTGAAAAACAGCATGTAAGAATCTGTGTCTGAATTTACCTTTTTGCCAAGGGGCGTGTTAATGGGATGTTACTATACTGAAACAGTTAATTAGTAACAGGTATTGTATCTATTATTTGGTTAAGTTGTCCAACAGTTAAGTCATTCTAAATTCCTCTTTCTTTTGTTTGTACTTTAACTAAATGTTTAAATAAATTGTGTTTTGCTTAATGTTGAGTGGTTTGATCGGTTGCATCACATCTGGAACACCCACTTCACATCCACCTTTAAAGTAAGAAAAAATAGGGTGTAGGCTACCTTCTTAAAATATCTTAAGGGGGTCTGGGCTGGTCCATAACATAGAAAAGTGGATAAATCTCCGGCACCTGATCTAATGTATCCCAGAATGTTGTGGGAAATAAGGGAGGAAATTGTGAGACCCATTGCAGAAATATTTGCATCATTTATAATTATGGGTGAGGTGCCTGATGACCGGAAGGTGGCTAATGTTGAGCCTTTGTTTAAGAAAGGTTCTAAGGAGAAACTGGATAATTATAGACTTGTGAGTCTGACTTTGGTTGTGGGTAAATTGTTGGGGGTGATTATAAAAGATAGGATTTATTGACATTTAGAGAGGCAAAAATTGATTAGGGACGGTCAGCATGGTTTTGTGAGAGGAAAATTGTGTCTCACAAACTCGATTGAATTTTTTTGAGGAAGTTACCAAAAGGATTGATGAGGGCAGAACAGTAGACATTGTTCACTTGGACTTCAGCAAAGCCTTTGACAAGGTTCCACATGGTAGACGAATTAGTAAAGTTAGGTCACATGGAATTCAGGGTACGCTCGCCAATTGGATACATAGTTGGCTTAATGGCAGGAGACAGAGTGGGTTGCTTTTTGGACTGGATGCCTTCTAGGTCCTCTTTTGTTTGTCATTCATATAAATGATTTGGATGAGAATATAGACGGCATGGTTAGTAAGTTTGCGGATCACACCAAAATTGGTGGCAGAGTAGATAGCGAAGAAGATTTTCTAAGATTACAAAGGGGTCTTGATCAAATGGGTCAATGGATTGAAAAATGGCAGACAGAATTCAAACTGGATAAATGCGAGGTATTGCATTTTGGTACTATGAACAAGGGTAGGGCTTATACAATTAATCGTAGAGTCTCAGGTAGTGTTGTAAAACAAAGGGACCTAGGGGTGCAGGTACATAATTCTTTGAAGTTTGCATCACATATAGACAGTGTGGCTAAAAAGGCATTTGGCATGCTTGCCTTCATTGCTCAGTCCTTTGAGTATAAGAGTTGGGAAGTAATGTTGAGGTTGTACAGGACATTGGTGAGGCCTCTTCTGGAATACCGCGTCCAGTTCTGGTCACCCAGATTTAGAAAGGATATTTTAAGTGACTCTTGTGTCGACACATGGAGGATAGTAAAATATAGCGTGTGCAGGGTAGATTGATCTTAGTAGGATAATAGATTGGCACAACATTGTGGGCCGAAGGGCCTGTACTGTGCTGTACTGTTCTATGTTCTATATTATTAAGCAGGAGAGGGTTCAGAAGAGAGTTACCAGGATGTTGCTGGTTATGGAAGGTTTGAGGTATAAAGAAAGGCTGGATAGGTTGGGATCTTTTCCACTGGAGTGCAGGAGGTTGAAAGGCGACCTTATAGAAGTTTATAAAATAGTCAGTGGTATAGATAGAGTTAATGGTGGTTGTCTTTTCCTTAGGATTGGGGATTTCAAAACTAGGAGGCATCATTCTAAGGTGAGAGGAGAAAGATTTTAAAAAAACATGAGGGGCATTTTTTCTTTTACACATGTGTGAAATGAACTTCCTGAGGAAGTGATGGATGTGGGTACAATTACAATGTTTAAAAGGCATTTGGATCATTACACGAACAGGAAAGGTTTGGAGGAATATGACCCAGCAGCAGGCAGGTGGAACCGGTTTAGTTTAAGATTATGTTTAGCATGGACTGGTTGGACCATAGTGTCTTTTCCATGCTGTATGACTCTATGTCAGACGTTCCTCGAACCCTTCTGACCCAGTAGTTGTGTGTACTGTTATTGTGTTATAGTAAGTTGTATTTAGAACTCCAATGTTTGGCTGTGACCCCTGGGTGTGGGAACACATAGGCCAGTGCATTTATCTGCTCCTGTTGCTACATACTCAATGTACTTTCGTGAGTTGTAGACCATGGACTGTTACTCTCACAGCCTTATAAAGCTTACTGCATACACTCATTAACAGAAGTGGCCAGATTAACTGACGCCTATGTAAAAGTGCATTGCGGCTTGCAGATCATCTACCCTCTATGTCAACTGCAGATGATGCTTGGGTCAGAAGACAGGAGAAATTGGCAATTTCATAAACAGTTTCATAAACAGAAGAAATGAAAGAAAAACAAGGTCAATTACTTCATTAGTGTCAATCGTATTTCTTCTGTACTGTGCACTTTATTCCAATGGGAGCAGAACCCAAGTGAAAATGTACATCCCATGACAAAAGTTTTACATTTCTCAAAGGGTAGCAGTTTTTAGCCAAACCCCAGCCCCAACACACATTGCTTTCATGCGTCTAGTGCTTCTGATATAATGCTCTGTTGTTTGTTGATTCCCCCTTAAATGCCTAATTTCATGTCCATTCAACATTCATGTCAAGTTAGTATTGCAGTAATCATCAGCAAATAGACAGAAGAAACAAACACAAAAGAAACCGATATTCATTTCAAGCCCACCGACTCCCACAGCTACCCAGAATACTCCTCCTCCCACCCACCTTCCTGCAAAAATGCTATCCCCTATTCCTAATTCCTTCGCCTCCGCCGCATCTGCTCCCAGGATGAGGCATTCCACTCCAGTACATCTCAGTTGTCCTTGTTTTTCAAGGACCGTAACTTCCCCCCCTCAGTGGTCGAGAACGCCCTCAACCGTGTCTCCCACATCTCCCGCAACTCATCCCTCACACCCCATCCACGCAATAAGAACCAAAAAAGAATCCCCCTCGTCCTCACGTACCACCCCACCAACTTCCGGATCCAACGCATCATCCTCCGACGCTTCCGCCATCTGCAATCCGACCCCACCACCAAAGACATCTTTCCCTCCCCACCCTTATCTGCTTTCCGGAGGGACCACTCTCTCCGTGACTCCCTTGTCCGCTCCACACTCCCCTCCAGCTCCACCACACCCGGCACTTTTCCCTGCAACCGCAGGAAGTGCTACACCTGCCCCCACATCTCCTCCCTCACCCCCATCCCAGGCCCAAAGAAGACTTTCCACATCAAGCAGATGTTCACCTGCACATCTGCCAATGTGGTATACTGCATCCGCTGTACCCGGTGTGGCTTCCTCTACATCGGGGAAACCAAGCGGAGACTCGGGGACCGCTTTGCAGAACACCTACGCTCGGTTCACAATAAACAACTGCACCTCCCAGTCACGAACCATTTCAACTCCCCCTCCCATTCCTCAGACGACATGTCCATCCTGGGCCTCCTGCAGTGCCACAACGATGCCACCCGAAGGTTGCAGGAACAGCAACTCATATTCCGCTTGGGAACCCTGCAGCCCAATGGTATCAAAGTGGATTTCACAAGCTTCAAAATCTCCCCTTCCCCTACCGCATCCCAAAACCAGTCCAGCTTGTCCCTGCCTCCCTAACCTGTTCTTCCTCACACCTATCCCCTCCTCCCACCTCAAGCCGCACCTCCATCTCCTACCGACTAACCTCATCCCGCCCCCTTGACCTATCCGTCCTCCCTGGACTGACCTATTCCCTCCCTAACTCCCCACCTACACTCACCTTTACTGGCTCCATCCCCGCCTCTTCGACCTGTTTGTTTCCTCTCCACCTATCCTCTCCTCTATCCATCTTCTATCCGCCTCCCACTCTGTCCCTATTTATTTCAGAATCCCCTTCCCCTCCCCCATTTCTGATGAAGGGTCTAGGCCCGAAACGTCAGCCTTTCTGCTCCTATGATGCTGCTTGGCCTGCTGTGTTCATCCAGCCCTGCACCTTGTTGTCTCAGATTCTCCAGCATCTGCAGTTCCTACTATCTCAAACACAAAAGTTGACGTGTTTGTGTTACCAGGAGCACTATGCACAGCCTCTGTGGCTGTATTCGCATTATAATGAATGCTGGTGTGATCTGATCTGTTCTCCATCAGTTCTAGTCCTGTTGAGCCTCACAGAAGAGGCAGGCCAACCCAATCACCACAACAAGGAGGGGTTCAACTTCCTGAAGCATTGACTTTGTTTCAAAGTCAGTTCATGCCTTGGCATTGTACTTATATTCTACAGTCTAACTGTTAGCGTGAAGCTGAAATTATTTGCACCATTGTTAAACTAATGGTGCAACCGCACAATATGTTCAGTATCAAGTGCAGAATGAACATTTCTGTTTGTATAGCATCTTTCACAGCTATTGTAGAAGGGGATTATGACTGGGAGCAACTTGGTGATAATGTCACAGCACATCACTCAGCATAAATACTACAGTGAGGATGGAGTTGGAAGACACTAGAAGGAACACCCAAGTGAAACTCTCCGTAAGAAACACAGAGCACCTGCAGCTTCCAAAGAACAGAGTTTCTCTTGACACGAGCACAGGTACCTTTCCCGTTAATTCCCATTCTTTGATTTAAATCTACTGCCCAATTGTTGCACAATTAACACCTACTAAAGTGCTTTACAGCTTCTTAAGTATTTTTAGGGTGTTGGGTTGAAGGAAATGTACAACACTAAATAGTTTAAAATTAGTGCAAAAGTTAGGAGCAGAAGGTTTATTTTTATAAGTTCGTAAGAAGTACTAACTATATGGTTTGGCATCCTTTCAAATCCACCAAAATGGATAAGTTTAATAGGCATTTACCACCGTTTATACTCCAGAAGTTTATGAACTTCTGTCCACTCCTTTCTCATCTAATGCTGTATTTATATCTCTGTATTTCTTTCTCCCTGGTGTGCATATCTTGCTTCCTCTCAAGTTCATCTATGGCATCTGGAACCCGACAAAATGTCTTCTCTAATATTGTGCCCTCCTACCAGTTAGGTGACATGATACCTAACTGCTATAACTGTCTATAACTGCTGTCAGCTGCCGTATGTTCAGTCGGCCACTATGATAGACAGTTGCAGACTTTTACAAATCTCACAGTTTTCTTTTGGATGTTATTAAGCTTCTTGACAGCTGTTGGAGCTGCACTAATCAAAGCAAGTTGGAGCATTCCATCACATTCCTGACTTGTGCCTTGAAGATGGTGGACAATCTTTGAGGAGTCAGGAGGTGAGTTACTTGTTGCAGGATTCCCAGCCTCTAACTTGCCGTTGTAGCCACAGTGTTTATAGGGCTATTTTATGATTATATTTCCCTTTCTAACCTCCCTTCCCTCTCCAAACTCTTTGAGTGTATTGTCACCTCCAAAATCCACCCCATCTCTGTTGGAATTCCATATTTGAATCCCTCTGATCAGGTCTTTATCTGCTATTGTACAGAAACAGATTTCATTGAAGTCACAACTGACATCCCAAGCCCTTGAGACAAAGGTCAACTTCCCCTTGCTATCCCTCTCAGTCTGTCTATTGCCTTTGATCTGGGGATTACACTGTCCTCCTCCAACACTTCTCTGGTGATGTCTAGCTGGAACTGCTCTGACCTACTTCCATTCTAACCATAGCCAGGGAATCACTTGCAATGGCTTCTCAATGACAAAGGTCTTTCCATTTCTCCTTGACTCTGTGGGAGTCCATAGCACACCCCCAGTGAAGTAATTACACCCTTTCTGGTTTTAGGTTCCACCCATATTTTTTCATTTGAGGAATCGTTGAAGATATTATCCCTCCTTACTGCAGTAATTGACTCCTTGATCAATATTGCAACACCATTCCTCTTTTGTATAATTCTGCCTCATTTAAAGATGCTATATAACTGGAATATTGAACTGCCAGTCCTGGCCGTCCCTCAATCACATCTCCCTGATAGCAATTATATCACATCCCCATGCATTATTCACATCCTCAACTCATGTGTCCCATTTGCAAGACTCCTTGTGTGAAAATAAATGCCATCAAACCTCAAAATAAAACAAATGACTATGAATACTAGAAATCTGAAAAAACAAACAAAAACAGAGATTGCTGGAAAAACTCAGCAGGTCTGGCAGCATCTCTGGAGAGAAGATAGTGTTAACACTTCAAGTCTAGCGACTCTTCATCAGAACTGAAAAGGGATCACCGAACCTGAAATGATAACATTGTTTTTTCTCCACAGATGCTGCCAAATTTTGCTGTGTTCCTTTATGTCTTGACTCAACTATATACACTGAGATTGATTTGACTTTCTTCTGCACTTGTCTGTGCAACACCTGCCACTATACTTCCATTCCTTATCCTATCCCCCTACCGAAGTTGTTTATACCCCCATGACAGCACTAAAAAACCTCCAGCACAATGTTGGTCTCGTCCTCTGTTCCGGTTCAGGTGCAAAACTGTCTGATCTGTACAAGCCTCACTTTACCTTGAAATACTCCCAGTGATCCAGGAATCTAAAGCCCTCCCTCCTGTTCCAACTCTTCAGCCACATATTCGTCTAGTCTATCTGCCTATCTCTGTACTCTCGAGAATGCTGCACTGGGAGTAAACAGAGATTACCACCTTTGAAACCTTGCTTTTTAATCTGCTAGCTAGCTCCCAGAATTCTTGTTGCAGTCCTCATCTCTCTTTCTATCGAGGTTATTGGTCTCAATATATATCACAATCTCTGTCTGCTTTCCCTCCCACTTCAAAGGTCCTGCAGCCGTTCAGTGACATCATTGTCCGTGGTCCCAGGGAGGGAACACAGCATCTAGAATCACATTTGCGGCTGCAGAAAAATATGTCTGTACACCTTACTATTGAATTTCCTACCAACATAGCTTGTCTTCTCTTTCTGCTTCCACCTTGTGCAGCTGGGCTGTGACTGTACTCTCTAGAGGAACAACCACTACCACTGTTTTCCCCAACACAGAAAAGCTATTCTTTAGTGAGATGTACTCTGGGGCTTTCCTGATACCCTACATTCTTCCTGTTTTCTAACTGACTTTTCCTCATTCTCTTTCTGACAGCACTTCCTGAAGCTGTGGAGTGACCACACCTAAAGTAGGTTCTTCACATAATTCTCAGTCTTGCGGATGCACTGCTGTACTTCCAGCTGATGCTCAAGCTCCAAATCCCAGCACTCAAGCTGATCAAACCAGTGGCACTTCCTGTAGCTGTGGTAATCCAGATTGCAAGAACCATCTAAGGTTTCCCACATACTGCAGATCATTCAATACAGGGACTGAGCTCCCTTGCCATACCAATTTTAGTTTAAAAAATCTCTTACTCTAAATTTAAGTCAGTAGAAAACCGATTTCGTTTTATTTAAAAGGAAGCTAGAACTCTTACCTTCCCTTAGTGCAGCTTTGAAGCAGACAAAAACGCTTACCCACGACCCTACTGATCAGCTCACTGTTTTGCACTGATGTCTCTTTCATTATCAAATTCTGGTTGGTTTCCTGTTGGAGTTGAGCTAATTAGGAAGGTTTGCTGCTGCTATTCTCCCTGCCATTACTGCTCTAAATGACTCCTTTGAATCAGAGTAAACTATAGATTATAAAAATCTTATCCTTATTTATGTCTTAAATCCCACTCAGGTCCACTGTCCCAAGTCATAGAACATTGATCAGTATAGCACTGGAACATGCCCTTTGGTCCTCCATTTCTATACCAACCATGATGCCATTCTAAACTATTCCCACCTGCCTGCATGTGGTCAGTCTCCCTCTATACCCTGCTTGTTCATGTGTCTATCTAAATGGCTCTTAAATGTTGCTGTATTATCTGTTTCTACCACTCCCCTGTTAGCATGTTCCAGGCACCTACCACCCACTGTTTAAAAGTCTTGCCTTACACATCTCCTTTTAACCTTTCTCCCTCTCACCTTAAACCTATGTCCCCTAATATTTGGCATTTCCAACCTGGGAAAAAGACTCTGACTATCCACCCTATCAATGCTTCCCATAATTTTATCCACTTCTATCAGGTCGCTCCTCAACCTGCAATGCTCCAACAAAAACCATTCAACTTTGTTCATGTTATGTTGGTGCTACCTTGGAACTATGAATTATATACCAGGTAGACAAATGACAAATCTGAACAGGAACACTTTATTGATAATACTGACACCTCAACAGCCAGTTCAAGATTGGACCCAAACTCTGCCCCCTCTTGATCCCCTGACCAGTTCTCTTAAAGGGGCAGCACCCCCAACTACACACATAATACCCCCCACTTTATTTCAAAATTCCTATTAAAAGAACATATTTTAGCATGATTTCCAGATCAAAGAGAAACTTGCCATCGTAATTTTCAAAGTCCCAAGAACAATCTCAATTAAGATACATTGATCGGCTCCTTATCGCCATGCCAAAACAGGCAGGTGGAGACATTTGTTCAAACCTTGAAGCAGGCCTTAAGGGGAGGGTGGTGAATCAAAGAGCTCCTAAGCATGTATAGTAACACATTACACATGACAATCCAGTGTACGCCGCTATCCTAAAGCTTCAACCACCAGCTGAGAGCCATGTTTGACTTACTGCAGCCCGAAGAAATCAGACAGGTGGTACAGTAAAATCAAGAAGGACAGATGGTCCAAGAACTCTATGGAGTCCTTAAAAAACTTGCATTGTCTCTTACTTATAGGCTGTACTCCTGCAATTTTTTTTTAGAGTTCCTTCTAAATTTTTCAATCATAGATCCTCTGAAGAGAATCCAGTAATCAGAATATTGTCCAGGCAACATTGGACTCCTGGCAATTCACTTAACATTTGATCCATGGCCTGTTGGAACAGAACCAGTGCTGACATGATGCCAAAAGAAAGTTGCTTGTCGTGGAAAAGTTCCCTATGTGTTACTATTGTCAGCAGTGGCTGTTTCCTTTGTCATCCCCATCTGTAGGTAGGCTTGCAACAGATCCATTTTTGAAAATTTCTTTTCCCATGTCAGTCCACTGAATATGTCATCTATGAGTGGAATGGGGAGCATATAGATCCTCAATGAGGGCTGGATTGACTGTGATCTTAAAGTCACCACAAATTCTCATCCTGCCATCTGTTTATAAGACTGGAACAATGGGAGGGGCCCATCTGGTTCCAATAGCTATTCCAGCTCTGCCCCTACTTCAGGCCAGATGACATATGTTAAGTTTGTGGCTTCAGGCTCTATAGGTGAGGCTCCATCTGCAATTTAATATCAACTCCTTTAATTTCCCCAGGGTTCCTTTGAAGACATCTTTGTACTTGTCCTGGATCTCTTGTAAAGTCATGTTTGAGTCTACCAGCCTATTAACCACACCCCAGTACAACCTTAATTTTTGTAAACAGGAGCATCCAAATAATGCAGGGTAGTCACCTTTTACTACATAAAGTGATAATTCTGCACACTTGTCCCTTAACTGTATCTTCACCAGTACTGTATCCCTTCAGTGGCACCCCTTGTTCCGCGTATGTTCAGAGTATATTTTTGGCAGGCTTCAATAATAATGCCCTCAATTTCTCCTGATTCAGGATTCAGGGGCACCACTGCGCCCGTATCAACTTCCATTTTTACTGTTTTCCCCTCTATTTTGGAAAGAACCCAGAAACGATCAGTTTCATTCTGTGGTGACAGTATGTTTAACTGAAATTCTGCTGACTCTGGGCCTTCAGTTCCTTCTGCAGACCCAGCTGACTCCCTGCCTACTGCCTGGCTGGCAGTATGCCTTGTTCTCAGGGTTGCTTCTTTCTGACTCCCCTTCTCTTGTTTGGTTTGTACCTGGCAATTTTGGGCAATATGACCTGCTCACTTACACCTGCGGCACTGGGCTTCTACAGTCCAACATGTTGACTCCTTGTGTCCAATCATGCCACATCAGTGGCATTCTACAGTTGGTAGTGCACTCTGCTGAGTTTCCACTACTTGATGCACCTGAGTGTCATTAGCCAAATGGGTTACTTCACTGGCAACAACTCCATGAAGGCAACAATTTTGAAAGCTGCCTTGAAAGTCAGGTCTTTCCTTAGGAGCTTCTGTTGGATAGCTTCATATTTGAGGCCATGCACCAAACAGTCCAAAGAGGCATCTTGGAGGAACCCTCCAAATCCGTAGTATTCCACTAACCTCTTTATGGTGGCCATGAATTGGGCGATGGACTCTCCTTCATGCTGGACCCTATTGTAAAAATGGAAACATTCCATGTCCATCAGCAGTTTCATTGCAAAATTAATTTCCTAACACTTCACACAGTTCTGGTTACACCAGACTCCGTAGAATTGCGAAGGTCTTGCTCTCAAATCATTTCATAATGATTCTGACTGCTGCACGATTCCACCTAGTCCACTGCACAGTGACGGTGTGACATTTGTCCTAGTTTGTTTTACAGTGATATTGACCTACTACACATTCCTCCCACCTGTTGCCTGTATAACTGGCTCAAAACCTCCTTACTTTTGCATTTGATTCAGCAATAACATTCTATTAACTTTTTTGATTACTGATGGTATCTGCATACTAACCTTTTGCAAATCATGCACTTGGAGGTTTATGCATCAGAATGCTCTGCAATCTCTCAGCATTTAAATTTTTTTTATTCGTCCTGCCAAAAAGGGTAATTTCACAATTTCCCACATAACTCTCTATTTTCTAGCTATTTGCACACTTGCTTAACTTATCTATACCCCTTTATAGATTCCTTAAGTCCTCTTCTTAATTCACTTTCCTACTTATCTTTGTGTCATCAGAAAATTTGGCAACAATACTTTCCAACCTTTCACACAAGACACTCCTTTAAACTGTAATCAGTTGAGAACCCAGCATCGATCCTTTTGGCACACTATCCATTACATCTTACAAAGCAGAAACTGATCAATTTATTACAACTCTGTTTCCTGTCAGCTACCAGTCTTCTATTCATGCCAATATGTACCCTCCAGAACCATTAGTTTTTGTTTTCCAAAATAACCTTTGTTGTGTCACCTTATCAAATACCTTCTGGAAATCTAAATTTAATGGTATATATCAACCAGTCTCCCTTTGTCCATAGCACATTACTTCCTCAAAGAATTCCAATGAATTTAAATGTTTTCCTTTCACAAAACCATCTTCACTTTGCCTGATTACCTTAAATTATTTCTAAGTGCTCTGATATAACATCTTCAGTAATAGTGTCCAATAACTTCCTTTCAATAGATGTCAAGCTAATTAGCCTATAGTTTCCTGCTTGCTGTATCCTTCCCTTTATGAAAAACTGAACTATGTTCACAATCTAAAGAACATTCTTTGAATTGAGATAATTTTGGAAACTTAAAAACATTTCATCAACTACCTCACCAGTCACTTCTTTTAAGACCCTAGCCACCTGTCTGTCCTGGCTCCAACAACTTACTCAGTACCTCTTCTCTGATGATTGCATTTTCCTTGAGATTTTCCCCTCCCTTCCATTTCCTGTTTTAGTGCTACTTTTGGTACATTACTTGTACTGCCTATGGTGAAGACTGACATAAAAAAGCTGTTCGATTTCTGTTATCGAATTTCTAGATTTACTTCCTAAATGACCAACAATAATTTTCATAACTTTTAAGAAATGTTTGTGATATGTTTTTATATTTCTAGCTGGCTTTCTCTCATTTTTTTTCTCCACATTAATCTTTCAATTGTTCTTTGTTTTTCTTTATATTCTGTCCTGTCTTCTGACCTGCCTCCCATCGTTGCACAATTTTGTTTGTGAAATTTACTCCATTTTAAACTTCTTTCAGTTGATTACAGATGGAAGATCCTTCTTTGGAATTTTTCTTTCTTGTTAAAACAAATATTATTTCAATATTTGAACACTTATAACAAAAGTTGCCTGTGTTTGTCTTTTGCCGACACGGATGTAAACATTAAACACGGCATGTCTTGGCAAACAAACCCTACAACAGAAAAATCTGTTGCAATCAAGGGAGGAGTGGGAAAAGAAGGCAACAAGTCTATCACTTTTCACTTGACAGGAACAGGTCCATAAAGCTGTTGAGAGTGAAGATACAATGGAAAAGTTCAAAACGGAGATTGACAGAATGTTGTGAGGCATAGTTGTTACGGGTCGAGGAACCAAGGTGGTCACATAAAGATGATTCAAGATCCAACTGAATGGTAGAATAGGACAAGATCTAACTGAATAATAAAATGTCTTTGAGGGGTCTGAATGCTTTCCCAATGTTGTCTGTTGTAAATATTTCACATCTAAGCTTAGCCATTCACTGTTGACCCCTCAACTACATGAAATCGCTTGCTTATATCTTTTTATCTGTCTTTAATACTTTAACCCTTTATAATGCTTTCAGGAGCAACAGGCATGTTCACTACATGGTGAGCACACAATGGATTAATATAATACATGTAGCCTTCATTTAATTTGTGATGAATCAAGTTAAAGTAGACCAGTGATTAACAGCAAGATCAATGGAGGTTGACCAGGCTAAGTGTTGTTTTATGAGGAAAGATTGAGCAAACTAGATTTGTGATCTCTACTGTTTTGAAGAATAAGACGTGATTTTATTAAAAACTTACAAAATTCTCACAAGGCATGAATTGGTTGGTTATAAATAGGATGTTTCCCCTAGCTGGTATCTCTAGAAACAGGGGACATAAACTCAGGATAAGGTCATTTGAGACTGTGATGAGGAGGAGTTTCTTCACTTGGAGGGTGGTGAATCTTTGGACTTCCCTACATCAGAGGGCTCTGGAAACTTAACCATTGAACGTGTTCATGAAAGAAATCAATACGTTTTTGGAGAATAATGAAATTAAAGGAAATAGTGATAGTGCGGGATTTTGTTGTTAGAGATGATCAGTCATGATGTAAAATGGCCGGAATGCTTGATGGACTGAATGGTCTACTTCCGTTCCTATGTTCTTGAAAACATTGTCATTTTGGACGCAGCTCATCTCCCAGCTGTGGTCCTTAGCCTTTGTTCTGGTACAGGCTCATATTGTAAATCACATAATGAGGTGTCAATGAACATTGTTAACTGTTGAATGAGAGTTTTTGTATATCTGGGTATGTCTCTCTACAAACTATGTAGAACTTGAAGTGGGAAAGTCATACGATTTGTAGCAGCCATATTTATAGCTTGTTTCCTGGTTAAAGTCAGATTAACCTTTTTACAAAAAGCCTTTAACAGTTTTATCCTAAAAATGACTGGACCATAACTACACAGTGAAAGGAATTGAATAGAATAAAAATTTATTGTCACATGTACTTTTACATGAAAAATACAGGAAGAGTTTTATAAGTTGCTCCACCATGGTGCCTACAATGACAGAAGTCGTACAGAATAATTTTGAAAAAAGTAAAATTAGGACAAAGTTCATCACAGTTCTGTTAACAACTTCTGGGCTCACGGAAAGCTGGTTTAGGAATGACGGAATACTGTGAAGATGCAGGCAGGACGACACGACCACGCGGGGCCGCTGGATACTAGGCCAGAAGCCTCAGTTGGTGGCATTAACATACATGCAAACATACAAATTAGAAGCAGAAGTAGGCCATTTAGAGTCATAGAGTCCTACGGCATAGAAACAGGCCCTTTGGCCCAAACTGGTCCATGCCGACCAAAACATCCATCCACGCTAACCCCATTTCCCGGCACTTGGCCCATAACCTTCTAAACCTTTCCTATCCATATATTCGTCCAAATACCTTTTAAATGTTGTTAATGTACCCGCCTCAACCACTTCCACTGCAGCGCATTCCATATGCATACCACCTTCTGCGTAAAAAAAAGTTGCCTCTCAGGTTCCCATTTACTCTTTCCCTCTTACCTTGAACTGCTGCCCTCTGGCCCTCGATTCCCCAACCCTGGGAAAAAGACTGAATGTATTCACCGCATCTATGACTCTTGTGATCTTATACAATTCTATAAAATCCCCCCCCCAGTCTCCTATGTTCTAAAGAAAAAAGATCTAGCTTGTCCAAACTCTCCATATAACTCAGGACTCAGGACTCTCCTTGAGTCCTGGCAACAACCTTGTAAATTGCTTTTGCACTCTTTCCAGTTTAATAACATCCTTCCTATAGCAAGGACCAAAACTGAATACAATACTCCAACAGCGGCCTCACCAACATCCTGTACACCTGCAACATAACTTCCCAACTTCTATACTCAATGCGCTGACTGAATAAGGCCAGTGTGCCAAAAGCCTTTTTCACTGCCCTGTCTACCTGTGACTCCACTTTCAGAGAACTATGCACCTGAACTCCAAGGTCCCCTGTTCCACTACACTCTTTAAGGTCCTACCATTCACCATGAAACTCCGACCTTGATTTGACTTTCCAAAATGCAACACCTCACATTTAACTATATTAAACTCTATTTGCCATTTCTTAGCCCACTTCCCCAGTTGATCAAGATTCTGCTGCAATTTCTAAGAATCTTCCTCGACACCATCTATTTTAGTGTCATCTGCAAACTTACTAATCGTGCATTGAACATTCTCATTCAAATCATTGATATGGATAACAAACAACAATGGTCCCAGCAATGGCCCCTGAGGCACACCACTATTCACAGGTCTCCAGTCCGACAAGCATCCTTCCACTATTACTCTCTGCTTCCTACCATCAAGCCAATTGTGTATTCAATTTGCCAGCTCTCCCTGGATTCCATGCAATTTAACCCTCCAGAGCAGCCTACCATGTGGAACCTTATCAAAAGCCTTATTAAAATCCATGCAGACTACATCCACTGCCCAGCTCTCATCAAACTTCCTGGTCACTTCATCAAAGAACTCTTTCCAAATGCATGTGTATCTTATCAGAATCTTTTCAAGTAAGTTACCTACCACAGATGTTAAGCTTATTGGTCTATAATTCCCAGGATTTTCTTCGCAGCCCCTCTTGAATAAGGGAACAACATTCACTACCCTCCAGTCTACTGGGACCTCACCCGTGGCTAACAATGCTACAAATATATCAGCCAAGGCCCCCATAATTTCTTCTCTAGCCTCTTGCAGGGTTCTTGAATATATCTGATCAGGACCAGGAGATTTATCCATCTTCATACATTCTAATACTCCCAACACCTCCTCTACAATGACATGCACGGTCCCCAAGAAATTGCCACTAAGTTCCTCAAGTTCCCAAGTCTTCATGTCCTTTCTCCACGGTAAACACAGAAGGGAAATACTCATTGAGGACCTCGCCTATCTCCTGCGGTTCCACACATTACACAAGGGGTCCTATTCTCTCTCTAGTTATTCTTTTTCCTCTAATATACTTAAAAAGTTTCTTTGGATTCACCCTAATCTTCTCATCCAAAGCTATCTCATGTCCCCTTTACAGTCTCCTGATCTCCTTCTTCAGTAAGCTCCGATATCCCCTACATACCACCGGGGATTCCCTTGATCCCAGTTGCCTGTGCCTGAGCCATGCCTCCTCCTTTTTTCTAGTCAAACCCTACTGCTGCCAACCTTGTTCTGCACCCTCACCGCAACATAAAGACCTTGAACTCTAGCTATCACTCTTTTAAAGGCCTCCTACTTGCCAGAGGTCCCTTTACCTGCAAACAAACTATTCCAATCAACCCCTGCAAGCTCCTGTCTAATTCCATCAAAATTCACCTTGCCCCAATTTCGAACTTGAACCTGTGGACCAGTTTTGTCCTTCTCCATAACTATTTTAAAATTAATAAAGCTATGGTCACTGGTCCCAAAGTGCTCTCCCACTGTCACCTTAGTCACCTGCTCTGCCCTATTTCCCAAGAGTAGGTCCAGTTTTTCTCCGTCCCAAGTAGGACCCTCTATATGCTGCTTGAGGAAATTTTCCTGAACACATTTAACAAATTCCACCCCATCCAAGCCTTTAACACCATGGCAAACCCAGTCTATGTTAGCAAAATTAAAATTCCCCACTACAACAACCCTATTTCTCTTGCAAGTCTTTGCAATCTCCCTGCATATTTGTTCCTCTAATTCCTGTTGACTACGTGAGGGCCTATTGTACAACCCCACTAACATCACCAAACCCTTCTTATTTCTTAGTTCCACCCACAAAGCCTCACTGGATGATCCCTCAGTTTTTTCATCTCTGGCTACTGCTGTGATACTCCGCTTTATCAAAAATGCAACTCCCCCTCCCCTCTTTCCTCCACGTCTATCCCATCTAAAGCACATCTGGCCTAGCACATTAAGCTGCCAGTCCAGCCCTTAGCCATGTTTCTGTAATGGCTATAATATCCCAGCCCCACATACCTATCCATGCCCTGAGTTCATTGGCCTTACCCGTAAGCCCTCTTGCATTGAAATAGATGCAATTTAATCCAACAGACATTCCTCTCACCCTGTCCTGTTCCAGCCTGACCTGTCTCTTCGACTTGCTATTTCTGATTACTGTATCACCTTCCAACCTCGCGATTACCTCCCTGCTGTTGAGGATCCCACCCCCCCTGCCAATCTAGTTTAAAACTTCCCTAGAGCCTGCTCCACCATTCAACAATATGTGTTTAATGAACAAATTCTACATTCCCATCCTCTCCCAATAATCGTTGATTCCCCTGACTAACAAGAATCTATCCACTCGGTCCTAAAAATATTCAATGACTCCACCTCCACCACCTTCTGAGGCAGGGGGTTCTAAAGTCACACGACCCTCCAAGAGAAAGATTTCCCCTATCTCTGTCCGAATATCACAAGTTCTCTTAGTTCTGGACTCATGCACAAGAATAAATGACATTTCCACATCCAGTGTCATAAACCTTCAGAATCTTTCAAGCTTGAATCAAATCATCTCTCACTCTAAACTATGGTGAAACAAGTCCAGCCTGTCCAATCTTTGCTCATAAGACTGTCCTGAATTTGTAATTTTCTAACAAAAATCTCCAATCTTACAAACTTTTTTTCTATTTCCATGTACCAGACAGCAATTTAGTCAATCTTCATTTTCTGAATCGTATGTATCATCCCTGTTGTGTAAAACAAAGCACTTGAGTTGAGTTCTTATTCAGTTTTTATGAAGGGTCATCCTTAACCTTGTGGATTTTTCTTCTATATTACTTTTGATTAAACCTACAATTGTTTTATCTCATTTTAAGAGTCTTATAAAACTGTAACGTTCCCTGTTAGTGTGCTGCTTTGTCCAATGACAGCAAAGTGACTGTTGTTGCAGGATAATAAATAAGATTTCTCTTAACCAAGGCAGCTAAATAAATAAATATGATCCAATAGCTGTACAATCAAAATCTGTTCTGTTTGGTTTTTGATTCATAGTATAAGCAAAAGACATATGGGCTGTCATCATCAACTGTTGGTTTCTGTTTGTCACACTGATGACCAAGAAAAATCAACTGACATTATTTTTATATTAATGGTACTAAAATTCTTAATGCTGTTGCAGTTTGAGGAATATTCTGCTTCAAATTGTTGTACAGTCCTGGAACAGTCAAGAAAACAGGTGGAGGGATATCACAAAGCCACTGCTAATGTCAAGTAAAAGAATTGTTCTGAACTCTGTTCTCATGACATAATGACAGATTAAAGCAAAATACAACAAATACTGGAAATCTGAAATAATTAGTGTTTTCTGTTTTTATGGCACTAAATTGAGTACAGTGACTATAAAACCAGTTCAGAGGCTAGGAATCCTGCAGTAAGTAACTCACCTCCTGACTCCCTAAAACTTGTCCAGTAGTACAAGAAAGGAGTTTGATGGAATTCTCCCCACTTGCCAGGATGAGTGCCAGTGTTCAATGACATTTAAGAAGCTTGACAAAGACAAATCATTCCATTCAATTAGCCTCACTATCCACCAGCCTCAACATCTGCTCTCTCCATCAATGATGCACTGTGGCATCATTGTGTGCCATCTATAAGATGCAATGCAACAGCTCACCAAGGCTCCTTCAAAACACCTTCAAAACATGCAACTTCTGCAACCTAGAAAGACAAGGTCAGCAGAGACATTGGAATGCCACTAGCTGCACATTCCCCTCCAAGTCACTCACCATTTTGACTTGGAAATATATTGTATTTGTTCAGTGCCTGGATCAAAACGTGGAACTCACTCCCTGGCATCATTGTGGCTCTCCCTACTCCCCAAAGACAGCAGTGGTTCATATGGCAACTCATGTTCTCAAGGCCATCTAGGGGGTGGGCAATAAATGCAGGCTCAGCCAATGATGCCCTCATCTCATGAATGAATACAAATTTAAAGATAATATGTCTGGAAAGAATATTACCTCCAGCTCTAGACATTTGAGAGACGCTGAGTAAAGTAAAAATCAGTTGCAAAACAATATTACAGCTCACATGTTAGTGAAATATGTCATTTGTGCAGGTATTGCTTTATGGCTCATTGTCAACACTAGACGTGTTTGATTGTGAATCATAACAATAAGACATGAAGACTTTTCAAGAAACCTGCTGCTTGATTTGATTCTATCAATATTTTTTAATCCTTAGGCGTAACTTGTTTTATATATTTATGTTAACATGAAATTAAAATACAACAGTGGATTGGTCAAAGTATGACACAGGATGTTATTTCTTTGAAACGTGTTAGGTACCACTTTTAAAATGTTGCTTGCACTGAATCAGTGGTCAAAATAGAAGGAAGGTGCAAAACATTAATGAAAGAATCCCAAAAATTGTAGCTAAATTTTCTGTGTAGATACAATTGCAATTGGATTTTAACGGAAGGGTAGGAACAGATTTGGTGTCAGGAGGCCCAAAGCTCATATAGCGTATGCAAGCTCAGAAACAAAAAAGGCCTGGCGAATTCTCAACTGTTTTAATATTGTCCCCCTAAGTCCAGCATATTAAGGCTGGCAAACAGGAGTGCAAACTGAACTTGAGCCAGTCACTGCCAAGGTTCCAAGAAAATTGTCTCCAATACGAGTGAAGTGCCAGGATTGGGTTTGTGGTGACGGATTGGATAGCGGGAAGTTGAAGCAATCATTCCAGATTTCCAGGGCTCAGACTTGGGCTTGTACGCTTCAGGCCCACCTGTTCTGTACCTTTCAAGTTTTCCTGGCAGATTTGACAAAGGCTTGCCCAGCTCTTTATAAGAACATCACAGCACTGACACGGTCATTAACCTTGCGGCTTCAGATTGAAAATAGACCCTGATCCACCCATTCGTTGCAGTTTCATGAGAATGTATATGATAATGAGATAGCAACACAAACCACTCTCCAAAGACAATTTGAAAAGGCATGGGCCTAGCTTGTTTTGAAATCATTTTCTAACTGAAAGCAAACCACATATCCTATCAAGCCTGAATAAGATTTCAATTCCAGTTAGTCCAAGACGCAAAATAGGCTCTCAAACACTCACTATAAACATGATAATGCACATGTTATCTGCCACGCCTTCATCTGTCTTTTTTCATCTCTTGCTTACTATACATTCTTCCTCAGTAACATAGAAACAGCATCATAGAATCCCTACAGTATGGAAACAGGCCAATCGGTCCAACAAGTCCACACCACCTCTCAGAAGAACATCCCACCCAGACCCATCCCGCTAACCTTTCCCTGTAACTCTGCATTTCCAATGGCTAATCCACCTAATTTACACACCCCTGAACTACGGGCAATTTAGCATGGCCAATCCACCTAACCTGTACATCTTTGGACTGTGAGAGGAAACCAGAGCACCGGGCGGAAACCCACGCAGACACTGGGAGAATGTGCATACTCCACACAATCAGTCACCTAAGGGTGGAATCGAACACCGATCCCTAGCGCTGTGAGGCAGCAGTGCTAACCACTGACCCACCATGCACAGTAGTTCTGTGTAAATTAAGGAGTAACTGTAAGTACTAAACTTTTGAGTCACAAGCTTGTTCCAAGACAGCACAAGGAACAGCAGAAAACACAGTCAGATAATCCAATTAGCTACATAGCCTGTCATTAGTGTCTTTTACCCAGGGCAGGTCAGTGAATATATTTTGACAGTGATGCCAGACATGTGACCAAAAGGATCATCAATCTTTGCAGGCTCACTGAACTCTCCAGACTTGGAAAGGACATTATTTTCACTAAATGGTTTGTGTAAAACTAGATGAAAACCTTGTATATTCACGTATGACAAAGGTTTGTGGGTCATTTCTGTCAACAGCAGCTGGTTCTAGAATGTGAATTTGTGATACACCAGTAGTGGCCATTGTGTTTTTCTATTTTGATTGCACAGCATTTGCTCTTTATTTCAATAGACGTGGACAGAATCTCGTAAGATCGTTGCTGGCTGGCAAAGGATTGTTTGTGAGTCATATGGCTTACTATTCCACTTTGTAGGATCTCCAGTGCTCCAGAGCCATGATAACAATAAATAATAGATGAAGACAAGGGTAAGAATTCGGCAAATCATTAGAAATCTCAAAGGATTATTCCATAGACCTTGGATTGTCACTGAGGTGCCTTGTAGTGCAGTGCGCCCAGTGCTAATGAATTGTGATCACGATATGAATGCCTCATAACCTTCAATAATGCAAGGGCTGACCCTATATCTCCTGGAGGATATAGGAAAGATCAGTTACAACTTTGGTTCTGAAGATTAAACCCATTATGACCAAAAGGCAGATGTAGTGGTAGTTTCTATTACTCAGCTAAAAGCCAACTCCACTTGAGATGTCTCCACAGATGAACCAAGCAATTCTCATCTCAAAGTCACCAAATATCTACCTCCTCTGTCCAAACTCTTGGTTCAAAACTATTATTCACATAACCTCATTCTGACAATCACTGTTAGTACATTCATCCCTTGCCTATTCTCTGACAAGTGAGCCAAACACCAGGCACAGCCCTGTTCGGCTGATTAGCCTGTCTTCATGCTGCAAACATTATGCATTACCTCAAAAGCCAGAGATTTATTCCAGCAATTTTCAGAAATATTGGGTCTGATTTAAACCCATTCAAAACACACAAATGTACATCATGTATTTTACAATATCAATCATTAGTGGCTTTGTGGTTAATGTAGCATGCCACCACCAAACCTCCTTTCTGTGCCTGGTTTAAAGCATTAATGAGCACTGATAGAGGATAAACCACTAATGAATGTTAATGAGAAGGGAAACTCATCTTAACAATATGATGTTGTTGATTATATGACATTGACTGGTTAGGAATGTTTACAAATGCTATCAGGAGTCAGAGATGATTAATCTGTCTCCATTGGGACCTCGTGCCAGACTGTTTCTTCTCTACCCAATGACTCTGTAATATCATATTACGTGGAGTTTAATCAACATTACCTTTTTCATTACCTCAGACAGCTTACACAAGAGTTAAGATCAGATCAGTTGCTCAATTTTAACCTAGATCATCCCTTGTGAGAATGTAAGCTGTTTACTGCCCTATTCTAATCATCCATCCAGGCTTTCTAGGGCCTAGGGCTTGGGATAAAGGTAGCTACTACAAAATATATTGTGAGTTCCTTGGAATGCAGGTGGCACTGCTCATAGGGGTCTAGTTCATGGTAGGTATTTTCAATTAACTTGTTTGGGCATGTTATGTCATGAAGTTTGGAGGATCAACAGGACGCACAATGAACAAGATGGTAGAGACTTCAAGAGACCACAGATATGCTGGTAAAAAGACAGATGGTAACAAATGAAATTCAGTACAATAAAATGTGAGGGAAGAAATCTTAGGAGGAATAACAAGGAGAGCTAAGTAGTGCAGTTTTAAAAGGGAGGGCCAGAACAGAGCTGTCTTGAGCTGTCTGTGCATAAATCTTTGAAGGTGGCAGGACAGGTTAACAAGGCACTCAAAGATGCATACAGGATCCTAAGCTTTAAAAATAGAAACAGGATGTAAAAGTCAGTAAGTTATAAAAAAGGACATCTTTGGCCCTAGTTGGAAATTGGGCAGAATCT
>NW_025967938.1:0-10919 GCF_021869965.1 Rhincodon typus
ATGTTTGGGACAAAACTTGCAACAAGCTGGATTGGAATTTTATTTTAGCACCTGTAGTTTTTCAGGTTTGAGAGTCATTTATGACCCAAAATAAGCAGTCAAGAATTTACAATCGATATTAAAGACTTTTAAAGATAAATTTAGAAGTAACAATTTAGAAATGATGAATAAAGCCTGCAACCTGTAAAGCATGATTTACTGATGCCAGAAGATGAATGGACGATAATACAGAATGTGTTGATAACTGTACCTTGTGTCAGCAGAATTCGGTCACTGAGGGGTCAGGAGACTTTTCCTCCAGTTTTCCTCCATCTTCCCTAGTTCATTGCCAGCTGAAGAAGACAGCAACCTGACAAGGACTGCCCTCTGCTTCTGAGCATCCATTCACATACTTGTTTTCAAGGAGTTATCAGATAACTCTAAGTCAATCACTTATTGGAGACATTTGCACAACTGAATGTTCACATATGTCAGGATGGCTACTTTCTATTTTGTCCACTGCTTTAGCTCAGATCACCTCATCATGAGAATCACTTGTTAGCTCTTTCCAGACACTTGTATACTTGAAAGAGTAGATACTGTCCTGTAATTTTACAAATTCTAACATGGAAGGCTTAAATCAAGAGACCTCATTATTTCTGGGTACTGATGATGTGTCTTTCTTGAGAGAGATAGAAGCAATTTATCTTCCAAGGTGGCCTGAAACTTTGCCTACTAATTCCTTAAGAATTCCACACTATTTCTGCAAGTATCATTCATGAGAATTTTCATTTCTTATCAACAAATAGAGGAACTTTTCATTTCATTCATCAAACTGTTTCACTAAAAGTGACTTGTTGCAGTTTCCCAGAGGTTAAATCCATTTCTAGTCACAGGTTGTGGGTTATTTATATCTTCTTTCATATGGCCAAAATGTTAAGTTGTTATAGCATTGTCTCATCCTGAGGTAAAATGCATCAGACACATAGGGAATAGGTCAATGGAATAATTTTCTGACTGTACAGAGAGTAAGGGTTAATCTATGCAATAAATTTAATCATACAACTGTAGTTGAAGGAATGTGGGTGAAAAAGGTTGTTTAGATTGGCAGTGGGGACTTCAGTGATGTCAACCTATTACCAGTGAATGGAATTTTCAGGCACTGAGTAGCAGAAAATGGCAGGTTGCTTTTGGTAATGTATTCATTCACCATGTTCTCTGGGAGCATTGAAGTCTGCCGAGATAAAAAAATTCTGTTGTCTCTAACCTCTATGGTTTGCTGAATTGCTCTGCAATCTTTAAGCATTATGACATTAAGAAACTTGCAAATTTTTTTCACATCTTTCCTGCCTTGTTTTATGATTCGAAACCCCTTGAAGTCCTACATAATCTTGCTAAACTAGTTCTAATAAAAGGTCACAGAACTGAATCATTAAACCTGGCTTCAAAGAATTAAGAAGAACGGTTACTGGACAGAGGAACTCATGTATTCCATGTCACCGTCCTTTCCACTTACCTCTGCATGTTTATTTCTTCTCCAGGCAATGAAACAAATCTCTGTAGAAAGTGACAATTGAGTCTGCCTCCTAGGCTATATCAAAGCAATGTACTTTAATACTTTTCACAAAAATAAAAGAGATTTTCCTCATGTTACTTTTAGTTCTTTTGCCACAGACACTCAACAAGCATTTTTTGTTCTTATTTCAGATTTCCAGCATTTTGCTTTGATGTTAAACTTTCCCTGTTCAGTTTTGGTCTCCTCTACCATCCTATAATGTTCTGTTGTTTGTTCTCTGATACTTGTTCACAATGACAACGGACAAGAATTTTATGACCTCACCTTTAAGGAGATTTCTACCAAAACCATGTGCTTCCAAATAGCTTCTAAACAACAATCATTCAAATGCATGCATCAAATTTGCAAATACTTTGAAGGCTTTATCAACCAATAATATATAAGCTTCAGTATGAAATCTCTAGTTCTACCATATTGGAAGCCCATCACCAATGTCATCTGTGGTTATTATTTAATGTTTTAAATCCCAAATTTGATTTGAATTCCTTTTAGTTGGGTTCAACTATTCACTTTAATGAAAGGTAAGGTTCCCTTTTGACTAATGCACATCAACAGTGCTACAAGAATTCCCATCTGCTTGCCAAAAACATGCACTCATCATCCATTAATGGCCTGCATTGTGCTGTCACATTTCATCGCACTCACTTCCCTTTTTACCAGAGGTTATATTTCCATGGATGAACAAAAAGCTAGTTTATGATTTTCTTGTTACTGAGGATCAAACCTGTTCCTGCCTTCATGGGACTAGATCGATAACACAATGAGCTTTAAGGGTACAGATCAAATTAGGTTGCTAAAGTGAGGGGTATTGGATAACATGCACACTGGCAGATGCTGACTGATGCAGCTGCAGATACTGTTTGATTTCTATGAAGGCGGCCCTTGTTGATTTAGCCCGATCTAATCAGTTTGCCATCAATCTGCCACCATCATGCAGATTAGCAAAGCTTATTTGCAGCACTTCTCGTGAACTTCTATGAGACAACAAAGTTGGAGGACCCCAATTGATCGATGCCGATATACTTTATTAGAAGGCTGAAATTTGAATTGTGAAAACAATTATTACAGGGGCAAAGAGGAGAGGTTAATACAAAATCTCTTGATTCTGGAGACATTTGGTATTATAAAAACAAGCTTTCTAAGGCAGTCAAATGACTTTAGCAGGTGATCGATGGAAGTTATATTGGAAAGCTACCTCTGCACACAAAATGCAAAATTATGCCCAGAGCTGTCAATCAACATGGTGACGGTGATATCTAATGTCAGAGACATGCTTGATGAGACTGCAAGAAAGTCGCCTTGATGGATTGTTTTACCTTTTTGAGTTTTTAGTCAAGTGTGAAGCCACTTTTCATCAAATTATGCAAAACAATTGTGTTGCGAGATTTCCATGCAGTGAGCTCTCACTCTGTAACAAATGACTTTGTGTCAACATACATCAGAGGTTAAACATATCAAAATCGCAAGACATGGCCTTTTTTCTTCTAAATCACTATAGCTCATATTCAGCTTTTTTAAATTCACTCATGGAATGTGGGTACCACTGGCTGGACCAGCATTTATTGTTCATCCCTAGTTACCCTTGAGAAAGTGGTGGTCTGTTGCCTTCTTGAATGGCTGTAATCCATATGCTTTAAGAAGACCCACAATGCTGTTAGAGGGAATTCCAGGATTTTGACCTAGTGACAGTGAAGGAATGGTGATATATTTCCAGCTCCGGGTGGTGAGTGGCTGCAGTCAATCTTGTAGATGGCAGTGTCCTCATGTATTTGCTGCCTCTCCTTCTGGATGGAAGTGGTTGTGGGGTTGGAAGGTGCTATCTAAGGATCATTGGGGGATTCCTGAAATACAAATTATAGGTAGTACACAATGCTTCTATTGAGCATCATTGGTGGAAGGAGTAAATGTTTGTGGATCTGGTACAAATCAAGTGGGCTTGATTGTTCTGGCTGATCTTAAGTTTTCTGAGTATTGTTAGAGCTACACTCATCCAGACAATTTTTGGTATTCTGTACTTCAGAGAGGTGTTGCAACTTAGTCTTTGACTGAGATATTGATAGATTTCTAATTACAGCTAGCGTAAAGGATTTTGGGGATAGTGTGGGTAAGACATTGAAGCTTTCAACCATACTAAATAGTGGAGTAGGCTGAATGGCCTATTCCAGTTTTCAAGCTTTACCTTGGGAGACCAACCTGACGCATTACACCTATAACAGAGACAACAAAGTGCAGAGCTGGATGATCACAGCAGGACAAGCAGCATCATAGGAGCAGAAAGGCTGACGTTTCAGGCCTAGACCCTTCATCAGAAAACCTATAATCTGCTCTACATTGGAATTCCACATCATTTGTGCATCCTTGATAATCATGTATGCAGGACTCACTACCAGATGTGCAAAATCAAGTTTTGGAGTTTGAAGAGGCATTGGAGAGATATTAGAGGCACCTTACTCATTCATCCAGGCGTGGTCACTTGAAAGAAGGTGAATGAGGTGAAGGGAGTGGGTGACACAGGAAGAAGAAGGTAATGCAAGGTTGTCTCCAAGTTATCGGCACTCACTAATCAGTTTTTAGTTTTCAACATCAGAACTGGGGTGACAATTTCGTGGAGGTAGTAAGAAGAATCAAGCATTCTGCACAAAGGTAAATAAAACAGAGCGGATACAAGCTTCTAGTTACAAAAACATCCCTCGACAATCACTCTCGGGTTCTAGTCACTCAGTTAATTGGATCCAAAATTCGCTAAATTTCCTTGAATCCCATGAGCTCTTACCTTCTGTATCAGTCTACCATGCAGAATCTTATCAAAAGCTTTGCTGAAGTCCAATTAGACTGCATTGAGGGTATTGCTATCATCTGTATCCTTTCTTGAATAACAGTACCACATTTGCAGTCCTCCAGTTATCTGGAACCTCTCCAGTGGCCAGACAGGAATTAAAAATTATTTCCAGCACTCCTGCTATTTCCTCCCTTTGCTCACATAATACGTGGGATACATTTCATTTGGCTTTGGATATCTATCTACTTTTAAGCCTGCCAGACCACCCTGATCCTTTTCTCTGTTTAAGCTCATTTCTTTACGTAAATCACAGTCTTTCTGTCTGATTCTGAGTGAACACCAACACAGATTATTCATTTTGAACCCTACCTATTTCCTCTAGCTCCACGCATAAATTACCATGGTGGTCCTTAATGGGCCCTACTCTTCCTCTAATTATCCTTTCATTAATGTACTTGTCAAATAACTTCGGATTTTCCTTTATTTTACCTACCATTATGTTTTCATGCTCTTTTTTAGCTCTTCTAACCTCCTTTTTAAGTTTGCCCTTGCACATTCTGTCCTCTTGCAGGACTTCTGCTGTTTTAAGCCCTTGGTTGTTTTAAAGTCATTCACGTGTAACATGTGTCGCTGGCTAGGCCAATATTTATTGCCCATCTCTAATTGCCCAGAGGGCAGCTAAGAGTCAACCATATTGCTATGGATCTGGAGCCACATGTAGGCCAGGACAAGTAAGGATGACAGATTTCCTTGCCTAAAGGACATTAGTGAATCAGATGGGCTTTTCCCCAAAATTCAGCAATGGCATCATGGTCAAAACTAGGCTCTTAATCACAGATTTCTATTGAATTCAACTTCCACCATCTGTTACCCAGAACATTACCTTGGTTTCTGGATTAATAGTCAAGCAATAGTACCATTTGGCCATCGACTCCCCTTCATCTGCCATAATCATCAATTTTTTTTCTCTATCAATACCCGTATATCCCTGATATTCCGAATTGAAAAGATTTATTTGTCCTACCTTTTATTCTTATTGTATTTAAGAATTTCAAGTACTTTCTACAATGTGTGATGTAAACATGGTACTATTTACTACAACCTATTGAATTTGACTCCATTTTTGTTTGAAACAGAATGGCTGAAGCACTTGGAGAAGAAATTAATTAAATAGTGAGGGGAGAAAGTAGCAGAGTGGTATGTGACTATATGGTTCATGTGAATTAGAGCGTCAGCATAATTCAAATGCATCAAATGGTGTTAGATTGTGATTGAATACTATTCAGTTATCTCTTGATTTTACAGGCCAAGTATAGGTTAAAGAATATAAAAATATTTCCTAGATTTTAATTAGGAGAGTTGCATCTTGAGGGTAATTTAAAATTCTGTATAACATTATGAAAGAGGGTTTCCATTTCTCTTCAGTATCACAGCATTTTGAAAATGTATGTTACTTGAACTAAAGACTTCTCTGATCACCTCAGGTGTATTGATTGCCGGCTCAGCTACACTTCAGGCATGTAGCTGCAGCAAGAATACGACCTTTATTCTCAGCAACAACAATTCACAAGCTGACTCTTACGCGTGGGAAAATGTGACATGAACTGGAAGTCAAAAAAGGCCGATTATACTTGAAAATGCATAAGTTTGTCTGATCAATGTCAGGCTGATATGTTGAGTAATTCAGAGCTAATGCACCAGTGTATGCATTCAATTGCTGGTCAGTCTTCCCACATGTGGGCATTTTCTATATTGAGTTTTTAGAAAGTGTTTTCAACTATTTCCTTGTGTTGGATACAAAGAGGAAAATATTTTCCAATTTATGATAACGGATCAATGTGTGTGTTCCTAAATAATTAGTTCCTAAGCAAATAATATGCACTAACCATAAAGTCCAATAGAACAGAAAGCTTCACTAGAATGGCAGGCTTTTGAATTGGCCAATGGTATCACACTGCAAAACATTCCAGGCCTCCCTTTTTGTATTCTTTGATAGCCACACCAATGGATATCCTAACTGAGGCTGCTTCTGGTTGCTCCTTGCTGTTCTGTCCCAAACCAGCAGAGCAAAAAGTTTCATTTATTTAGAAATTTTCAAAACTTAAATTCAACGGAAAACACTTCACCAACAATGAATTGTCTGACATTTAGTTAATGCTGCCAAGTTGCAAAATGCAGGAGTACATTTGAAAATTATATGATACCACAGACAGCAAAATTTGTTTTAGATATCACTAGATAATTGACCAGAAATATATTTTTGCCTGGAGTATCTTACATCCTTTTGAGATGGTAGGCAGGACATTAATTTAACATCTCATCCAGGAGAGGTCGGCTGTAACAATGCTAAAGTACACTGGACTGCCAGCTTTGATCATGTGCTCAAGTTTGTGGAGTGGTACTTGATACTTGGGATCTAGTATCCAAACTAACATGCATCTCTCAACTGAGGTATTAAATAAATTTATAGTTTATATGATTTTGTGGTGTATAGCTTGACTGTTGTGTCTCCCTCCAGTATGGGAATGCCTATATCATCTATAAATATTATATTGCTCATTCCAAAGATGGAACAAGCACTATAGAAAACAAAAGTTCTTAATCTCTGAATAGCTTTTCTCTTTAATTTAAAAAAAAAACCCTTACCAGGTTTGTGCCTGCCTGCTTTGCCAATATGAAAGCCATGTCAGCCACAGATCAATTGGTCATATTCATAGGAACAGAAGGAGGTCTTTCAGCAGGCCATTGAGCCAAACCCATCAATCTAGATGATGACTTACATTTCAGCCTCACTTTCCTGCTTTATCTGCATTCTTTTATTGTCACTAGACTTCAAAAACCTATTGATCTCTTTCTTGAACACACTAAATGGTTAAGCTTCCAAACTCCTATGGGATAGGGATTTCCAAATATTCAGAGAAGAAATTCCTCCTCATCTCAGTGTTAAATGGCCTGCTCCTCATCCTGAGATCATGTACTCAGCTTTAGATTCACCAGCCACAGGAAACATCTTATCTATATCTGCGCTGCAATATCCTGTAAGATATTTTTTAACATTCCGATGTGATCGATTTTCAAAACTCGAGGGAATATTGACCCAGTTTTCCTAATGTCTCCTCATAAAACAGTCTTGCCATCCCAAGGATCAATCTGATGAACCTCTGTGCACTACCTTTATGGCAATAGTTCTCTCCTTAGATAAGGAGGCCAAAACTGTACACATTACTCCAGTTGAGTTCTCACTATACATCTGCACCAAAACATCCTTACTTATGTATTCAAATCCCATTGAAATGAATGTCAACATACTGTTTGCCTTCCTAATTGCTTACTGTACCTGTATGGTATCTTCCTCACTTCTGGGACGGATCATAGTGAGTTCAAGTCTCTCTTGAATTTACCAGTCCAGACTGACTCTCTGTAACAGTATAGAGGGTGTACTACACTGCCAAAGGTGCTTTCCTTTGGATGTTAACTCCAAGCTACTCTCAAATGAATGTAAATATAAACATATGCAAGCCAGGATCCTTGCCAAGAGCTTGAGAAAACACCACAATATTGTGGCCAAAAACATAATGATTAGGTCTTTATCATCTTATTGTTTATGTAAACACAGAAAATAGAAGCAGGAGTAGGCCATTCAGCCCTTTGAGCCTGCTCCACAATTCAATGCAATCATAGCTGTTCATCCAACTACCTGTTCCTACTTCGTCCCCATACCCTTTGATCCCTTTTGTAGTGATTGTAACGAGGTCAGCTGGGTAGTCCTCATAGAACATGAGCTCCCTGATTGGGGCTGTTAATCTGGTCCAATCAGGGAGCCCTGGCTGACAGAAATAAACAGGAGTGTCTGATTTTCTGTTGACTCTGAGAAGAGCTGGCTCTGAGGAAGCTGAACTAGTGTCAAATACTTGTGTATAAATAAATGATGATTTGGAGATGGGATACTGGCCTGTGTGGAGTTATTTCACCTTTGGCTCTATGAGCTAAATCTAACCTCTTTTTGAAAGCAATATTTTGACCTCAACTGCTTTCGGTGGTAGAGAATTCCACAAGCTCACCACTCTCCTCGTTTCAGTCCTAAATGGCCTATCCAGTATCCTGAGTCTGTGAACCCTGATTCTAGACTCTCCAGTTAATGTCCAGCTTTTAAATTTTAAAATTTTAGTAGTTCCTATGAGATCTCCCCTCATTTTTCTAAACTCCAGTTAATATAGATCATAGAATGGATTATAGAATCCATACCATGCGGAAACAGGCCATTTGGCCCAACAAGTCCACATCGACTCTCCGAAGAGCATCCTACTCAGCCCCATCCCCCTACCCTATCCCTGTAACCCTGCATTCCCTGAATATTATTTAAGTTAATTTAATTTAACATAACCAATCCACCGAACCTGCACACCTTTAGACTTTAAGGAAACTGAAGCGCCTGGCAGACATCCACGCAGCATAGTCCTAACTGATGCAGTATCCCTTCATTTATAAGTCTTGCCATCCCAGGAATCAGTCTGGTAAACTTTCATTGTACTCCTTCCATAGCCAGAACATCCCCATATAAGGAGATCAAAACAGTACACAATATTACAAGTGTGGTTTCACCAAGGCACAACACAATCGCTCCTGTACTTGAACTCACTATGAAGGCCAACATGCAACATTTGTCTTCTTCACTGCCTGTTGCACTTGCATACCTACATTCAGTGATTGGTGTATAAGGACACCCGGGACCCAGTGTGCCTCCTCCTCTTTTCTGAATCTATCACCGTCCAGCTAATACTAACCTGCCTCCCAGCTTTTACTACGAAAGTGGATAACTCACACTTATCCGAATGTTACTTCAATGATCATGCAGTTGCCCAATCACTCAATTTATAGTGTCCTGCTATGAAAAAAAAATGGTTGCTGAGAATCCTAGCTGGCAACAGTCACCAAACCTCAAACTGGAAGTATTTCAAACACATAGACATAGCTACTGGTCATGAAAGGAACTATATAAATTCAAAAGTTTTACTTTTTCTTCCCTCCCGCCATTCCATTTTCATGGGCTTGCTGCATGGAAATACAGCATATCTAGGTTCTGTAAAGAATAAGCCTGTCTCCTGGATTATCCAATCAATCATGAGTTGCACTTATAATTCCATGGTCCCTCAGAGCTAATATATACATCAACGCAAGAATGACTGAGCATATCAAGTAATATTTTTCTTACGAATTGGCACAAATATAAACCTCCCTGTGGTGTCAAATAGAGTTGTTAAATAAGTGCAGAAACTAATAATGCTGATAAAACTTGTGGTGCATTATGCATAAGCACAGTAACAAAGTATTATTCATCAGAAATTCATTTTAATATTCAAAAAAATCTGCTTTTAAAAACATTGACCTTAGGCTGTCAGCACCATTAAAGCTTCTTAAAAGGCAATGTATGGTGCAAGTGGTGAATTGCTTTCTAATATCAGAACTGGTGCTTATTGTGGCTGAATAAAATATGCCCTTTTAAAATTTTGTTCAGTCACTGAATTTAGACTGCCCTCCAAACATTTCAGCCAAGGCATTGATAGTTTTTAAAGTAAATACATTCCACCCAGGTTCAGACTGAAGTTATGCAACAAAACAAGGGAGTGGACCTAGCACAGAACCCATGAACCATGGTCTAAGAACCATGTCTCTAAGCTGTAAAAATTCTGTCATTTTATGATTATTGTCTCCTTATTCCAGGTGTTTACTGCCTTAGCATTGATGCAAGTGATATGTTTCTTAATGCCAAATCAAACTCACAATATAGATAGCCTATTTGAAACTGCTCACACTTGGGAGCATCTTCATTCTTTGTCTGGCACAGGTAAATGATACACACTTCTAAATATCTTCATGACTTTGCCGTATGAGGTGGACAGACAACATCTTCTAGGTGGAGTTTGGGTGTGAAAGCAATGAGCTAAAGGAGAGAGAAGCCAGATCAAATCAGATACAATGCAGAAATGCAAGGGCTATGATGGAGTGATTATTTCTAAGTTTCAGCTAACGAAGCTACTTTTTTAAAACAATACCATATTTGTCATGGAGACACATCAGTATCCACCTGAGTAATAATTCCATTTTACAAAACATTGTAGATTGGATTTTTGTTACTGATGTGGATCACTCAAGGCAGAAAGTTTTCTAACTCACTGCCTCTGCCTCTGTAGAAAGGATACCATTTGACATGATACTCACTCGATTGCAACAGATGCAGAATAGGCAGGTTTACAATCCCCTAACTCCTCCAGAACTAGATCAGAGAGGATTATTGACAATTGTGTAATGAGGCAACTAGCTAAAACTAGCTAAACCAGCTCGTCCCCACCTTCCCAACCTGTCCTTCCTCCCACCTATCTCCTCCTCCCACCTCAAGGCGCACCCCTATTTCCTACCTACTAACCTCATCCCGCCCCCTTGACCTGTCCGTCCTCCCTGGACTGATCTATCTCCTCCCTAACTCCCCACCTACACTCACCTTTACTGGCTCCATCCCCGCCTCTTTGACCTGTCTGTTTCCTCTCCACCTATCTTCTCCTCTATCCATCTTCTATCTGCCTCCCC
>NW_025967938.1:15919-25000 GCF_021869965.1 Rhincodon typus
GGGGAGGCAGATAGAAGATGGATAGAGGAGAAGATAGGTGGAGAGGAGACAGACAGGTCAAACAGGCGGGGACGGAGCCAGTAAAGGTGAGTGTAGGTGGGGAGTTAGGGAGGGGATAGGTCAGTCCAGGGAGGATGGACAGGTCAAGGGGGTGGGATGAGGTTAGTAGGTAGGAGATGGGGGTGGGGCTTGAAGCGGGACGAATGGATAGGTGGGAGGAAGGACAGGTTAGGGAGGCGGGGACGAGCTGGGCTGGTTTTGGGATGTGGTAGGGGGAGGGGAGATTTTGAAGCTTGTGAAGTCCACATTTTTACCATTGGGCTGCAGGGTTCCCAAGCGGAATATGAGTTCCTGTTCCTGCAACCTTTGGGTGGCATCGTTGTGGCACTGCAGGAGGCCCAGGATGGACATGTCATCCGAGGAATGGGAGGGGGAGTTGAAATGGTTCGCGACTGGGAGGTGCAGTTGTTTAGTGCAAACCGAGCGTAGGTGTTCTGCAAAGCGGTCCCCAATCCTCCACTTGGTTTCCCCAATGTAGAGGAGGCCACAATGGGTGGCACGAGTGAGATGCCATGGGAGGGATTGCATGACATGGGGGTGATATGAGGGGATTAGCATTGGAGGATTGAATGCTATGGAATGAGAATGACCCAGGAGAGTGGATAATGTGATGAAATCAGTTAAGTTGAAACAAAGAAACACAAAAAGTAGGAGCAGGAATAGGCTATTCAGTCCTTTGGGCCTGTTCCACCATTCAATATGATAAAAACTAATCATCTAACTCAATACCTGTTCCCTTTTTCTCCCTATGCCCATTGATCCCTTTAGTCCTAAGAACTATATTTAACACATTCTTGAAAACATTTAATATTTGCCTCAACCACTTTGTGTGGCAGAGAATTCCACAGGCTCGCCAAAATCTGGGAGACAAATTTTGCCTTGTTTCAGTCCTAAATAGCTACTATGACCCATAAGTATGTTAACTTGCCCACAAATGCTTCTTACATTCAATAAAAATGTGCAAGAAATGAAAAAAATAGTTTTATTTTTTAATGTTCCTTATGAATTATCTTTCCAGATTGCGCCTGATGTAAATTTATTTTTAATTCCTACGGGTTATAGAAATCTAATTTTCCTATTTTTAAAAAATTCTGTCACTGTACTGAAAGTTGTGGAGAACAAGCAGGTAGCTGGTGGAGAATTTTACAACTTCTGTTGGATGTGCACTGCAGAATCAATGTGATTACAGCAGCCAAGGCACCACATAGCATGGGGGATAAAAAAACAACTTGGGAAAGAAGGGATTAAATTGAAAATGAAGCACAGAGATTTTGAAACTTGGCAGTCTGAGTAATAAAATTTATTTAAACGGGTAGTACAATTAGAAACAAAGATTATAAAATAAATTTCAGTGCTCAGGACTGGAGTGCTGAGTGACAGTTTGATTGTAACTGCCTAAACTCGGGTTACCTTATCCTCTCAGGACTGGTGGAGAGAAAGAGCCTTCATACAATTAACCTGGGGTTGACTTGATATTGGATTCTGGAGAGGAAAAAGCAATTTGCAAACACACTGAACTACTCTGTTCTCTGATCCATGTACAGTGAAGTGAACAGAGGTAGCTCTTGGTGTTATAGTTAGATAAACAGGAAAATAATTGTCAGAAGAGCAATTATGTTTTAACCAATTTTATCCTAATGTATAACAATACATATATGTTTTCATATCCCTTCCAATTCACTTCTCCTCCACACAACTCTATCTCTCTTTCTTTCGTTCTTTCTCTTTCTCTCTCCTTTTTTCTCTCTTTCTCCACGAAAAGACCATCCATGAACTGATTGAATGACAGACCAGGCTCGATGGACCAGATGGCCTACTCCCATTCCTTTTTTTATATATAGAACCCCTACAGTGTGGAAACAGGCCCTTTTGTCCAACAAGTCCACACCGACCCTGAGAGCATCCCCCCAGACCCATCCCCTTATAACCCACCTAATCTACACATCCCGGAACACAACGGGCAATTTAGCATGGCCAATCCACCTAGCCTGCACATCTTTGGACTGTGGGAGGAAACCAGAGCACCCGGAGGAAACCCATGCAGACACAGGGAGAATGTGCAAACTCCACACACAGTCGCCCTGCCTCCCTTTCTCTCCCTTTTTTCTCTTTCTCTCTCCCTCTCTCCCTCTCTCTCTCTCTCCCTCCCACCCTTTCTTTCTTTATCTCTCTTTCCCTTTCTTTCTTTATCTCTCTTTCCCTTTCTTTGTCCCACCAGAAGGCAGGGACAGGTCTCGTTCTGATATGGATACTTTTGTATGACTATTGGACCATTCCAAAATACTTTACAGCCAATAAAAGTGGTATCAACTTACAGTCACAGTTGTTCTGTTGGAAGCATGGTGGCCCATTTTGTGCACACAAAGATTCCACAAACTGCAATGTGTTAATGCCCAGATAATCTATTTTAGTGATGTTTTTCTTTGAGAAACTAATGTTAAGCGGGACACCAAGGATGAGTCCTCTGCTATTCTTTGAAATAGTTGTGGAAGAAGCGGTCTTTGACAATTTGCCCAGAAGTCAGATAGATAATATGATTAACATCTCATTTAAAAGTTACAACATCAACAGCTTAGGACCTTGAAAGAGTGAGACCTCCCATTGGATCTTCCTTGTAATCCCAATAGCAATGTCTATCACATTCATTGTGACTTGCATATGATTGTAACCATGCAGTAAACTCCATCTTATTAAAGAAAAGAGCCCCTTCTCATTAGATTACCACTTGGTTTTCCTCTATCACATTCAATCAAACAGACCTAGCTTATAGTGAGTAATAGATTGCACATACAACATGATGAGCTGTAGTTGCTCATACAACACTATCGAAATGCAGATTTGAAGCAGCAGTGAGTTGATAGCTGTGCTGAGTTGGTTTGAAAGAGAAGGTAATGGCTGGGCAGAGCAGTCATGATCTTGTTGACTGGCAGAGCAGGTTTGAGGAGCTGAATGTCCCATTCTTGCTATTATTTCTTACATTCTTATAGGGCAAGTCCTGGAGAGGTTAAAGGTGTCTGCAATCTGATAAAGGGTCTAGGCCCGAAACGTCAACTCTCCTACTCCTCTGATGCTGCCTGACCTCCTGTGTTCCTTGAGCTCCATATTGTATCAAATCCTGGAGGGGACTTTCATCCCACAACCTTCTAACTCGGCAACCTGAATACTATCCACTGAGCCATAGCACTCTCCAGCATGTTTTCTTCCTCCAACCTGTGCTTCAAAACAAGTTTTCAGCCTAATTAATAGCTCTGTCCAATTAGGATCCACCAGTCTTGAGACTTCTTGAACACCTCATTCCAAATCACAAAAGCTATAGGAAGCCCACCTTACAGCTGATCCTATGAAATCAAAGACCTCTCTTTCTCAACATTGCTTCCGATTCTCCTCCACACTGGGAGATTCAGATTTTTACTGTGAGAATGCTGTTTCATGCATGACCACTATCCTTTGCTATCAGAAGAGTTATTTTCACATATTATACTTTTTTTTCTGTAAATAAAAGGATTTGTAATCTTATTTGTGTTTTGTGCCCATCTGACTCTGCTCTTCTGACCTTAACTTTTCATAATCTTCACAGAATCACAGAATAGTCACAGCAAAGAAAAGGACCATTCAGCTCATCCTTTCTGCACTGGGTCTCCAAATGAGCATCTCGCCTCATGCCATTCTTTTCTCCCCATTACCGTGCACATTCTTCCTTTGCAAATAGCTTTCTAATTCCATTTTAAGTGCCTCGTTTGAACCTGCCTCACCACGATCTTTAGCATACTCTATACTCAGGCCACTTGCTATGTGAACACATTTCCCTGATGTTGCTGGATGAAAATTCACTAAACTCAAAATTTTATCTCTGCTCTCCTCCCACAGATGCTGCCAGACCCATTGAGATTCTGCAGCAATTTCTGTTTTTGTTTCAGGTCTCCAGCATCCAAAGTTCTTTGTTTTATTCCCTGATGTTGCTTCTTTTACTAATTATGTTAAATCTGTGCCCTCTCTTTCTCGATCGTGTCACCGTTCAAATATTTTCTCTCTATTTATGCAGTCGAGAGCCCTGATTATTTTGAATGTTTTAATCTGATCTCCTCCCAGCTTTCTCTTCTCCAAAAAGGTCATTTCAAGCTTATCCAATCTATTTTCATAACTGAAATCCCTTATCCCTGGAACCATTCTCATAAACCCTTAAAATTCTTATTATAAGATCCTCACTCTCTTGACACGATTTGTAAAAACCTTCAGTACATTCGGTTCCCATCAGTCTACAGGTGCATTTCCTAGCCAAAGCCTCTCTGAACTATGAATGATTCAATGTAAAGCCAATTATTGAACATGAAAGGACTCGTGTACTTAGGTACATTTTTAATGTGTGTAGTGGTTTGATAAGAATCACATGTTGCAATTACAGTAATAGCCTCATAATACAGCGACAATAAATCTTCACTCACAAGGTCAGATTAAGCTTGTCACTGACAAACTACTTTTCCCATTCAGTTCTTCTTCATTAGGTTACTTAGCCTGATTACCTGTCTGCTGTGCACTGAGTTTGAAACATTATTGGATATGTTTTCTATTTTTGACTGTGATTATCACTATTCCTATTTTTCAGCTAATTAACACTGGCATCCTTGCATGTGAAAATACACGTTCTCTACTGGTACCAATCTTTCACCACTTCAGCGTTAGTGTTATTATTGGAAAGCTGGCCAGTTTGGATTTAGTCTAGTTATTACTGAGCTCGCATTTCTGAAGTGGTTTGCATGATTTTTACATACAGATAGGTTGCATCGCAGACACTAAAATAGATGAAAATCACATCATTCTAATCTACTGTGTCTCAATGTGCACAACAAAATCTTGCTTTGTCTGGGCTGAGAGCAAAGAGGAATATGCTGGATCATGTGGTGTTAAGTCCTGCCAAAATACCTCTGACAGGATGATAATAGAGGATATATGACTTCCTTGAGTGGGGATAGTGAGTGAAGAGGCAATTATGATGTGAGACCCAGAAAAAAATCATTATGTACAACACAAACTTTTATTGAGCAATCCTAGTACCTGTTACACCTGTTGAGGAGACCCTGGTGGGTGTTCTCATTACAATTGTGATTCTTCTCGACCAAGATAATGGTTTGAACCAAATAAATCAAGTCATGTATTTCATTACAGTTTGATTCAAATTTGCCCAATTTATTGTCTTTTGTGTTTGTTGAAATCTTTATTGAAAATTTTTCTTTCTGGAATTTTTTTTTAATCAAAAACGTGATTTTTAAAAAAAAATTGAATTGTGTAGGCTGACCATCTGTGGTTGAGAGGATAATTCTCACTTCCAATGTAGAGTTTGTGGGCTCAAATCCCACAGCAAACTCTTGTGTAAAAATATTGGCCCAGATTATGAAATCATTGTGCTGTTGGAAATGCGACGTTGAACCAAGCTATTGCCCTCACAGATAAATCAGAGCATTTTGAAGGAATAAGCAGTTAGGTTTTTCCAAAATCCTGCTATTTCCTAACCAACATTTCATCTTTGTCATATCCTGGCTGACATTTTTAACCCTCAACTAATATTACAAAAAACAAATTAAGCAGTCATTATTGCATTGCTGTTTATGAAGCCTTCATTTGTACAGTTTAGCTACTTGTTTTTCTGCAATTGAGATAATTTTACAAAATACTTGAATTGGTTGTAAAGGACTTTAGGGTGTCTTGAAAATATAAAAGCTGCTATATAAATCAAAGGATATTTTAACAATTTCTATATTCTACAATTGTGTTTAATCAACAATGTTTATTTTTTTAGATGGGAGCATTTGGCACCCACTAACTTTACTTCAACTAATTTTGAAATATGAGGGAACAACTTTTTAAGGACATGTCTAGTGAAATTTACTATTTTAACTGACTATATGTGAGACAAAATGACAAGGTTAGTAACAAAGCACCTATATATGTTGATGTGTTCAATTAATTTTTAAGGCTTGTTAAACTGAATGTGAGAGAGACAGTGGTTTATTCATTTAAACATGTATCAACTTTCAAAAACGTATTCAAATTGAAGCCAATATTTTTTTCAACTTGTGTTTTGACAAAACAAGGTTAAAAATAATTACATTCATCTGTGAGCAGATTCTATTGCTGAATATGTAAAGCAACATAAATAGGGCAAATGGTGGTGTCATGATAAGGTCACTGGACAAGCAATCCTGAACCACAAGCTAATATTTGATAGGTAAGTGGCGCAATTTAAATTCCATAAAATCCAAAGTATAATGACAACCATGTAGACATTGTCAATTATCATTAAAAATCTGACTGGTTCACTAATGTCCTTAGGGTAGGAGTTCTACTCTCCTTACCTGGTCTGTGACTCCAGACATACAAAAGTGTGACTGACTCTTAACCAACTTCTGGGCAATTCAGAATGGGTGAGAAAAGCTTGTCTAGCCAGAGATGCTGTCATCGAAGAAACCCAAATTTTAAAAAAATCCACAAACTATCATTTCCACTCTAATTTGAATATTTTTAAGAAGTTACATTTTAAAGCCAGAACAGCCTACTTGATGGAAAGGATAGTTAGGGAGAATAAGATGACTTCAGTGTGGGAACTAGCTCCATCATTACCCACTCTGAAAGGCAAAAACAGTTTTGACTGGAGACATTCATCAGAGAATTAAGTATGAAGTTTGTGACGGGTTTGGAAGAAAGTTGACTTGTCAGGATAATGTAAGATGGGACAATAGGGAAGTAATAAGGTGATGATGGCAAAGTGAGTGGGGGCAGGTTGGTGATGAGTGAGGTAACAGGAAACACCAAGATTGGGGAAGGAGATGTGAAAAGAACAATTGAGTGCCATATTTTCTTGGCAAACTCCGCCTACAGATGCTATTGGCCCTTTTCCAACTTAACAATCCAACACCTCTCACTCCAAAGGGAAAGAAGAGTAAAGCAGAAAAACACAAGAGGGTGAGAGGGGAAAGGAATAGGTAAGAGGAGAGATGGAGCAGGGAAATTAATCAAATCTGCTCCCATGCTCAATGGTTTGAGTTTCTGATCTCTTCCCTACATTAATCTTTCATGAATGTTGCTGGAAAGAGTGACATATTTTCATTGCTTTCCATTTTTCCCAAATTAAGACATACAAAAATGCTCCTCATGTATCTTTAAAATCTTTCTCCTTGCACCTTAAAAATGTGCGCCGGGTCTTGAAATCCCCCATCCTCAGGGGGAAAGAAAACAACCATTAACTCTATCTAAAGCACTCACCATTTTATAAACTTCTATCAGGTCGCCTCTCAACCTCCTACACTCCAGTGGAAAAAGTCCTAGCCTATCCAGCCTTTCTTTATAACTCAAACTTTCCATACCCAGCAACATCCTGGTAAATCTCTCCTGAACCCTCTCCAGCTTAATAATATCTTCCCTATAGCCGGGGAACCAGAACTGGACACAGTATTCCAGAAGAGGCCTCATCAATGTCCGATGATAAATTTATACAACGGGAGGAAGAGGGCGTATTTGGTTGTCAAGTTGACTCTAATTGGCCAATTGGAGAAAACTATGGCTTAACAAGCTCCAATCCTATCGGGAAGCAAGTCAAAAAGGCTAAGACTTGAAAGAATCTATTTGCAGAGAACATGTCCCTGAATTTAAACGTGTGTGATTCAGTGAGATCTGATTATTATCTGACTAACGGGTTTGACTGATTATTTAAAATTGGTGCTTGATACCATTTTTAAAGTTAATAAGAGTGTTTCATAATTTTATACCTGATTTCCTCTCTGAATTCTGAGTTTGAACATCAGTATATCAAACTAAGTTGGATAACTGCTTTAATGACGGAATAATTTTTGGTGCAAATTATTACTCTTCAAGTCACTTAATTTCAGAAGCTTTAACCTTTTATTTTTAATTGCTGCATCTATGTTGGGTCCCTCTAAATGAACTTTCAATCATCCCTCTTGATTAGAAGTTTACATCTATAATCCTGTGCAGCCTACAAAGCCTCCCAAAATAATTTGCACGCTATCAATTTCCAGTTGAGCTAAAAGTGGGTAATGAATAGAAAAAAAAATGAATGCCTGGAAAATACTTAGCAGGTCAGCCATATTTTGGAGCAAGGGACCAGAATAAACTTCTCCAGTCAGTTATAAGCAGGAACTTGCATTACAAAACTGTAAGAAACTTCATGTAGTCTGGATAACTCGAAACGAAAACGGCAGAATACGGAGTGATAAATTTTGACAAGATGAATGAAGAGAGAAAGTATATTGAGGAAGAGATTAGAGGCATGAAAGAGTTAAAAGACACAAATGTTGGAATGAACACAACTTGGATAGAAAATGGGATTTTTCTTTCTATTGCCATGCTGAAGAGGACAAATAAAGAAGTTACACTGAATCTGTGCAAATTCTTCATTCAGGATGTGATTGTACTAATCTGCTGAATTTTCAATAGCTCATTGAGGCAAATGCAGGTAAAGGTGCAATCTGAAAAGTTATATGGTGCATCAGCTTTCTAATACCTCTGTGATAGACTGTCATTTTTAAAGAGATCATGGGATGTGATGCTTACATTCTGCATCTTCCCAACTCGGCTTGTCTGAAAGCTTGTTAACAAGGTTGAGACTGTTGTGTAGCAGTAATATAATTGAACTAATTATCTGGAAACCTTGACTAATTCTGTGGGGACATGGGTTTAAATCCACTGTTGAATGTTGGTTCAAGTAGTTGACCATTTGGAAGCAATTTTCATATGGCTTATAGAGTTGTTAAGAAGCATCAGTTTAGATATGATAAACAGCCATAACATTTGGGCAAAGTTCACTGGTACCTCCAGAGGACAACCGGGCTTTTGGTGCACAATATGTCAGTCCCATTAAATTTGTGAAAGCAGCATCTTGCTGTGTAGCTGAGGTATTAGGGAACTCTTCTCTGCATCTTTTTCCTCTTCTTCTGGTCCATCTTCCATCTGGAGAAAACAGCTCTCTGACAAAGACTGCTACCTACATGCATTTCCTAATGAGGATTG
>NW_025967939.1:0-25000 GCF_021869965.1 Rhincodon typus
AAATTTTCCGTTAATAAAATGAGGTCACATTGAAAAATAGTTTAGGAAGCCCTGCCACACAGCAATCACTGTCATTCAACACCTTGTTACTCTCACAATTCAGATTTCTGGACTTCAAATTCCTGAACCTGGAGTGGAACAAAGAAGATTTAACGTGGGAGACCAAATAGCCTGGATTTAAAAACAGGTATCTGGGAATACACTAAATGAAGTTGTCCTTCCTTCCTCCAAATACTTTAGTGTGGCCTGGCACCTGAAAACTCTGAAGCTTAGTTGGCACCTGTGAAGAAAAAGATTTAACTTTTCAAGTCAATTACCTTTCAGTGATGACCAAGTACGCACTTTAGACTTCAATTCAGGTTATGGTCTGCTAATGGAACATAGAAGTTAAAAAAAAAAAAAAAGTCGGTCTAATGAAATACTAAAGTCCTTGTGCAAGATTAGCAAATACATTGTGTGTTCTTCCTGGTCAGCATTACACAAGTATGGGCATGCCGTGCTGTAGCTTAAACGTCAGAAAGCTATGTTTCACTTCTGAACACTTAACGGACGCAGCTTTCAAGAACAGTACATTGAACTTTGAACAACATTTCAGAAGCAAAAAAGTTAAGATTGGTTAAGCCCTTAAGTTCTCATTTCAAACTCAATTTTCCAAGAAAATTACTTTATTAGTTAATACAATAATCAATGCATCTGCAATAAATCATAAGTTCTACTTTATTCCAGGTTTGAAACTAATGAATCTGTTTTTCTTTTAGAAAATGTCCCTCTTCAGTTCAAACACAAAATTACAGTATAAGAACCGAAAGAACTGCAGATACTGTAAATCAGGAACAAAAACAAAATTGCTGGAAAAGTTCAGCAGGTCTGGCAGCATCTGTGAAGGAAAAAACAGAGTTAACATTTCGGGTCCGGTGACCCTTCCTCAGAACTAGGGTCCTCAGGGTCACCGGACCCGAAATGTTAACTCTGTTTTCTCCTTCACAGATGTTGCCAGACCTACTGAGCTTTCCCAGCAACTTTGTTTTTGTACACAAACTTACAGTATTTGGCTAGAAATCTTGCATAGCAAAATGAACATTAGATCAGTGAAGTACACTGTACAGACATCAATCGTTTTGCCTCTTGTATAGAAAAATTTGGAGGAACAAGATCAGATTAAAATCAAAACGTGCACGATACATAGGTGCAAAGTATCTGGAAAGGATTGTTAAGCTGATCTGCAATTTTATAATTCTGATGATTACAACTATCAAACTTCAGTTCAATGGTGTCCATTACTTGAGTCATTTCAATTAGCTAATTGCATTATAATGATTCCTAGGCTTTTATTATTCAAGACATGATCCATTCGCACTCTTTGAAATTATTGTATGCCATCCAACTTCTATGTTCCATATGTTGGAGCTAAAGATGACCAATTCGAGAAAGAAATTGTGAACTGAAATCTAATATGGGCCAAGTTCAATCTTTTGAGACTCAGTCAATGAAAGGTCATTGAATTGAAACATTAAGCCTGCTTCTCTCCACAAATGCTATTTAATCCTCCCAGGTTTTCCAGCACTTTTTTCTGCTCCCCCTTCAGATTTCCAGCATCTGCAATTTTTTCTGTAAATTTTTGACAACTGGAATAGTTTGAGTTCGCATCTCCACATTCACATGATATTAATACTCAATACAGGACATGTAGGGATTAATCACCACTGGAAATTGCAACACTTATCCCACAGTTCTACATTTTCATGCTGCAACACTAGTTTACCTGCCAATGGTCACCAAAAGAGTAAACTGACAACAAAAAAAAAAAAAAACCCCACAAACCAGCATCAATGTGACACTTAGACAGATAATCCGACTGTATTGGTTGACTTCCAGTGGGGATGCGCAGGAGCTAAGGTCAGGTGTTTGAATGAGGTCAGGAATTAGAATTGGGTTAATAGCTGGCTCATGGCATAAGATTAATTTAGACATTATTTTAAAGTTCTGCAGCATGATGAATTTCTATTAGAACAAGGGCAGATAGAAGTGTTAGAGGAAAACGCTGGAGTTTTCCAAAATATATAATTCGGTTAGGCAGCTTTGGAAATGTATTTCAACAAAAATTTCATGAGGATGTGATGGCCTAGTGGCATTATTGCTAGACTATTAATCCAGAGACCCAGGTAATATCCTGGGGGACCTGAATTCCATGACAGCTGGTAGAATTTGAATTCAATAAAAATCTGGAATTAAGAGTCAAATGATGACCATGAATCCATTGTTGATTGCTGGAAAAACCCATCTGGTTTACAAAAAGAAACTGTCATCCTTACCTGGCCTACATGTGTCCCTAGAGCCACAGCAACTTGATTGATGCTTAAACTGCTGTCTGGGGAATTAGGGATGGGGAATAAATGCTAGCTGGACAGCGAAGCCCCCTTCATCCCATAAATGAATTATTTAAAAAAATTCAATAAAGGTTAAACATGGCCTTTTTTTAAAGCTTTGAAGAGGACCATCTTTTAAAGAAAACATTAAAATAGAAAATATTATGAAGCGATGCCAGTTTCTCTACGTTTGTTCTGGAAACAGGACGATATTAGTGGTGTTGAAACAGCTCGACATTGGACAGGTTTCAAAATAGATGTAACTAGTAAAGCAGGTGAGTAGACACTTCCATAATGAGGTTACGAATTGGATCAGAGTAATGTGACAATTAGTTTTTAGGTATGATTTATCTTTCATTTTTTATATATAAAGTTGCTATGTAGATGAAGAAAGAATTTTCAGAAAGTGGGAGGGAGCAAGAACAGCATTTTGTTATATACAGTACCTACCATATTTTGTCTTTGTAAAAACTGAAAGAACTGCGGATGCTGTAAAGTCCCAGTTCTGAGGAAGGGTCACCGGACCCGAAATGTTAACTTTGATTTTTTCCTCACAGGTGTTGCCAGACCTGAGCTTTTCCAGCAACTTCATATTTTGTCTTTGGTTCAATTTAATGATCTGGTAATTTATAAAGTTTGATCAGAAGGAAGATGTGTCAACATGAGATTATTATTTCAGTGCTGATGTAAATGCAGATCTCACTGCTTCCTGATTTTTGAAATTGTCCACAACAGTAAACCAAAATACAGCTTCCTCAGATAAATGAAACAAGATAGTGCACTTCCAGCTCTTCACCATCAGACTCTTTCCCCTCTCCTCATGTCAGGGTGAGATGAGACAATTTCTACAGCTAACAAGAGTCTGAAGCAGATGACAAATGGTAGTAAAAGGACAGCATACAGAACAGTTCAATAAAAAGCTAGCCAGGTGAGGAGAGGGAATGTGGAGCAGCATCTCCTCAAGAAACTTAGTATGTAAACAGACTGCCAGATACATAGAAGCTGAAAAAATATGCAATAAAGAAATCTAACTGCAATGAAATAAGTAAACAAATTTATATACTGGAGAAAAATTATGCAAAACCAGGAGATAGTAAAACCATTAAGTGAGAGACAAAAAGACAGACTGGGGTACAGTCAAATTTACAGAAATAAAGCCAAGTCAAAATTATGAAAAAAGTTGGCTTTTGGCAATAGTAGAGAATCAACTTGCATTAGTGTAGCAATTTTGATGCAGAAAATGCCCCAAAGCATTTCATAGAATAATAAAGAAGTGAATGCTAAGTGGAAAAATGTACTAGATTCTGTCAAACAGATCACATGTTCCATGATGATACATTCTTGCCATAAAAACATATCTTGGGAGATTCATAAGTTTACTAAAATTATGAACGGTTTTGTAATGTGACCTAGGCTTACTAAATATTGTACTTAAGATTGTCAAACTCATTCCAAACTAGTGCTCTGCATACTAAGTTGCAACTCTATTTATCTCCAGCAGTCCAGGATCCCACTAGGAATCCAGGCAGCAACAGATCTAAATGAGTGAAATAGTCTATATGTAAAACAAACAAGAGAATAAGTCTGTACCCTTCCATCTACCTCCATCACTGGCACAGAGAGCATAGGAACAAGGAAAATGTGGATCTTATAGATTATTTCAAAATTCACCTGTGGGATTTAGCTCTCCGTGCCAAGACAAGCATTTGTTGCCCATCTCTAAACATTCTATGAAAGTAGGGGCGACTTGCCTTCACGAACAGCTGCAACGTGTGTGAAGGGACGCACACTGTGTCATTAGTAAGCTCCAGGACTTTGTGACTGGGTCTAACAAAGAACAAATTTATATCTTCAAGTCAGGGTGGTACATGCCTTTGAAAAACTTAAAAAGGTAGTTGTGTTCCCTTCAGCTTGCTGCCCTTCTAAGTGGTAGAGATCATTGTTTTAAGATATGTCATCAAAGAAACCTTAGGGTCTGATTGCAGTGCATCTTGTAACACATGATGAAATACACTGCATTCAAGATGAGGTGGTTAAGAGAGATTGAATGATTAAGAGGTTAAAACTGAAAGAACTGCAGATGCTGTAAGTCAGAAACAAAAACAGAAATTGCTGGAAAGCTCAGCAGATCTGGCACCTCAACCAGTTCTGAGAAAGGATCATTTGACCCGAAACATTAACTCTGATTTCTCTCCACAGATGCTGCCAGACCTGCCGAGTTTTTCTAGCAATTTCTGTGATTGATTAAGGCGGTTAGTGGGCCCAATCAAGTAGGTTGCTGTGTTCTGGATGGTGTAGAGTTTCAAATTCACACAGTCAAGTAGATAGAGTAGCCCATCACGCTTTTAATTTGCAGATGCTGGTAAGACTCTGAGGAATAGAGGTCAAGAGTGAGCCCCTAGGCACAGAATACCCTGTATCTGACCTGTTCTGTAACCTATACAATTTTATACATCCAGTGGACAATTCAACTACTAAACAACTAATGGAAGGTTGGTACACACTTTCTTGCTGGAGGTGGTCATTGTATGACACAGATACTACTGGCCATTTGGCAGCCCAAGACAACGAGTTGGCCAGATCTGCCTTCATTAAGATACAGACGAAATATTTCAGTATCCGAGGAGTCGTAAATAATGAACAATGCACAGCACAGGGAACAAATCCTATTCTGACCACGTGATGCAAAATCATTGATGAAGCAGCTGAAGATAACTGGCCATAGGACACTGCCAGCAAGAATTCCTGAATCAACATCCTGAAACTGAGATAATTGGCCTCAAACAACCACAAACAAACATTTTTCCTTTATGCCCAATATGATTACCTGGTGATAAGCTTTCCCCTCATTATCATTACTACAAATTCAGTGAGGCTTCTTGATGCCACATGATCAAACATTGCTTAATGTCACCTCATCCGAAATTCAGCTTTTTTTCCTCCCCCATACTTAGGCCAAGTCTAGAATGAAGTCTGAAACAGAGTGATCCTGACAGAACATGAAATGGGTATCATTGTCAATCAACAATAAAATAGTGAATAATATGTTGGGACAAATTAGTCAAACTGTATTTATCCATTTTGCAGACAGGACACACTAGGGAAATTTTGCACTAGAAGCTCAACTATTAAAGGGAGCACTGACTTTTACAGCATAAGCTTTTAGTACTTTAGCCAGGCAGTCTTTGCTGCATTATTGATATAAAGTACCAGAAAGCAAATTAAAAGGGAAAGGACTATGAGATTCAAGATGACAGACTGGTCATTTTGGATATTTTTAACGTTAAACTTAACTGAGAAAAATTCTGCATGAATCGCAATCTGTAAGAAAACATTGAGATTTTCAGAATTTAACTCCTAGCAGTAATGGGCCAAAAAAAGTGAGGTTCAACATTAAACTGCACACTAACCACATCCTGGGCTGGGTCCAGAAGTTTGTGCTGGACAGGATGACGTTCGCTCCAGTGGGTTGGGCCACAGAGTGTGAGGAAGGGAAATTGCTACATTGTAAAAACAACTTTCAAGATTAGCTCCTAGGCCTATCCAGAGCATGCATAGATGGTATAGGTTTAAAAACATTGAATGTTTTGCTCCATATAGTTTCAACATACATATGAGGTTGACTATATGCATGGTTTCCTTGTCAGCAATAGCTTTCCAACAGTGGTTTAAAAGTACAGAACCAGAAGTACATACATAAAGTCAGTCATTCAAGCCTCCCTACTTATGTCAACCCCTTGGAGAGCAATTCAAAAATCCCAAGCTCATTCTCTCCCTTGTAAATCAATACTTTTTGCTTCAAAGATTTAGCAAATTTTTCCTTAAAAGATTGCTGCCTTAACTGCTCACTCTGGTTTAACCCAACTAAAATGCATTCTTCTAAATGTTTTTCATTTTACGTGGTCAGTTACAATGAGTTACAACAAGTATTAGGTTTAATTTTATTTAAGAAACCAAGATGAAGAGCAAAGACTCAATACAGGAGAACATCAAATTTGAAACAACCAATAAAGATTTAACGTTAGATTTCAACGGTCTTCAGATTGTGTGCAAGCAATAAAACAGACTTGTTGAGGGTTGGAAAAGAATGAGTTAAAACAGGACATAATTTTGACACACTAAAGATATTGAGGATAGGAAAGACTGCATGGGATGAGCTTGCATCTTTATTAAAAATTTTATCAACTTGTATAATGTTTCAAAAATTTGAGAAATAGGCCTTCCCAATAAATCACAATATTTACATTTTCTTTTCTCCATTCAGCAAATGCACCGATTTGCTCAATCATTTTCACGCACCTAGTTTAGGAAGCTTTTCTCCTTGGCTAAGCCGACTAGTTTCCAGGTCTTTCAGCAGTTTGTTCTTCTTCTGTTCGGGTGCCTGTGAGGTTCCCGTTACTTGCCCAAGATGGTCATTTCCTAAACGTATTTTTTTTGCATCCTTGGTCTCCGAATCCTTTGAATCAGTTGAACCAGTTCTTATATTAGAGACCTAGGAACATGATCTCAGAATAAATAATCCAAGTCACATGCTGTAAGTATTTAGCATTTCTACTTTAAAAAAAACACATTTGAAATATGCATTCTTGACCACCATTACACCATAATTTATATGATGTGCCAGCTTCAAATTTTCTTCTGCCAAATAGTTGATAATGCATCATAATTGTGTTCCAACTAGAAGACAGCTTGTCATTAGATGCAGTCGGATATCCAAGTAATTTAACTTCCAATATTTTCACTGTAATTTACTTAAGCAGACTTCATTTGAAGGAAGCATATGATTGCATTTTTCAAAACTGGACATTATAAATCAAACACACAACGCACTTTGGCTGTTGGGGTGCAAGTTAATTCAAAGTAGTTGATGAACATATTATCCCTTACAAAGTACGAAATCTGAAAAATTCACCCATGGTTTGTGCTTTCAGTTAAACACAAGATAAACTGCCTCATTTATAAGAAAGGTACCAGTTGCAGAAATTAATCTCTCAACTATATAGTGATTAGAAACTGTTGGTTCAGTTAAATATCCATCATATTTACATTCTAAAGCAAGTTGATTCAATAGCATCAATTAAAAACAAGTGACCACTATTATGTCAGGTGAATAAAATGGTTTCCACCAGCTCAGGAAGATGAAGTGGAATAAATAAACTCGCTTCTAGCCAGATAAAAAGGCTTTAGAGAATCTCAATAAATAGCAGGTAATGCGCATGTAAATAGTGCAGTTGTTAGCTCTATATCAAAAATATTTCCAATGAAGCCCAACATGAACTTTGGCATATAGTCTATACTAACACTCCTCAGGGTACCGTCAGATCAAACCACATTCAGCTTTTCCAATGGCCTTTCCTCCATCACAAGGTCAGAAGTGGAAATGTTCACCGTAGTGATTTTCACTGCGGATTGCAATATTCTACACCATTCACACCACCTCAGATACTGGCGCAGATCGTGTCCATATGCTTCTGGATAACATTCAGATTTGGGCTGCTCTGTGGAAAGTGACATTCTTACCACACAAGTACAAGGCAATACTATTTCCTGCAAGGGGGAATCTAATTAACTTGCCTGGACATTTAGTATAGCATTGTTGAATTTCCACACTGTCAATATCTTAGGGGTTACCATCGAAAAGAAACTACTTGACCAGCCATGTAAACGTGATGCAAACAGATTAGAACCTGGGAATTCCGCGGCAAATTACTTACCTCCTGACTCCCAAAGCCTGTCCACCACCTACATGGCAGTACGAGATGGAATACACTCTACATGCCTGGATAGGTGCAGGTTTGACAACAGAGCTCAGCACTACCCAGAACAAATCAGCCCACTCAGTCAGCAGCGTATCCGCCAACTTAAATATTCAACACTCAAACAGTTGGAGCAATACATACTTTATACGAGATGCACTGCATCAAAACAAGGTTTCAACAACACAGGTTCCAAACCTATAATTTCTAGCACTTTTGAAGGACAAAGGCAACACAGGCATGTGTAGCTACCCTGTTGCCACAACCACTATGCTCTCATCCTGCCATATTATCTGATCTCATTAGGCTTGTTACAAGGACTCTACAACACAAAACAAGTTTGAGTCTTGCATCTGATGAACACGAGGTACTCTTTAGTTGAGCGTCTGGAGAGAACTACAATTGTTCATCTATTACAAACACTGCTGTCAAAGATGAGTCTGTTACTGCTAAGAGAGTTGTTAGGTAAATACACCATTGGATGCATCGGGACTGAAATCTGTGACTACAGTACCTTTATTACCAATCGCTGTAGACAAAGTGATAGATGGGACTAGGTCAGATTGGGGTGGCTGGTCAGGGTGTATGAATCTGTTTCTGTGTTGTATGGCTATGAGCACGCCACTATCTACATGATCCCTGCTAAGTAACAAACCCTTTGATTTGAAACAATAGTGGTGTTCCTTCACTGCCAGACAAAAACCTTGGAATTTCCTTCTTAACAGTACTTTGGTTATATTTATGCCACATGGACTTCAGCTGTTCACTACCTCTGCATGGACAATTTAGGAATGCCAATAAACAATGACCTCATTAGCAATAGAGATAACAAGGTGTAGAGCTGGATGAACACAGCAGGCCAAGCAGCATCAGAGGAGCAGGAAGGCTGACGTTTCAGGCCAAGCAGCATCAGAGGAGCAGGAAGGCTGACGTTTCGGGCCTAGACCCTTCTTCATTTCTGAAGAAGGGTCTAGGTCTGAAACGTCAGCCTTCCTGCTCGGCCTGCTGTGTTCATCCAGCTCTACACCTTGTTATCTCAGATTCTCCAGCATCTGCAGTTCCTACTATCTCTGAACCTCATTAGCAATGCCCACATCCCATGAAGAATAAGGCCTATTACAGGGCAGCACCATAGCAAGAACGTTGCATTATCTGTAGCGACATCCTTCAGACAAGCCATCAAACCAAAGGCCATGTTGCTTGCTTAGCACAATGGCAACAAGCTTATTACACTATTCACACAGAACACAGATGTTCCCTATTGTCCTGTCCCATCCCATGTTACTTCTGTCAATTTTTACTGGAAATCACTATTCCAACAAGCCACCTCAGACACAGCAATGTACCAGAACAAATGGGATGCTGGCCTTCACAGCAAGAGGAGGGATGTCATGTTGCAGTTCTACAGCGTCTTGGTGAGGCCACAACTTGAGTATTGTGTGCAGCTTTAGTCTCCTAGTCTGATATTTATGGAGTGTGGTGAAGGTTCACCAGACTGATTCCCAGAATGGCAGGACTAACATGAGGAAAGACTGAATCAACGGGGCTTGTATCTGCTGGAATTTAGAAGAATTGGGGGAATCTCATAGAAACATAAAATCCTGATGGGTCTGAACAGGCTAGATGGAGGAAGTATGCTCCCGATGTTCGGGAAGTCCAGAACTAGGGGTCACAGTCTAGGAATAAAGGGCAAGCCATTCAAGAATGAGAGGAAGAATTTCTTCACCCAGAATTGTAAACCTGTGGAAGTCACTCCCACAGAATGCTATTGAGGCCAGTTCATTAGATATATTCAAGCAAGCACTGAACGTGGCCCTTGTGGTAAAGGGATCAAGGGGTATGGAGAAAAAGTGGAAGTAGGATACTGAAATTTCATGATCAGCCACAATCATATTGAATGGCGATGCAGGCTTGAAGGGCCAAATGGCCTACTCCTGCAATATTTTCCTAAGTTTCCACGAATTGGCACTCCTCCATGTTGAGCATCTCTTAGAGGAAGCATGGAGGATGGCAAGGGCACAAAACATACTCTGGGTCAGGGACTTCAAAGTCCACCACCAAGAGTGGCTTGGCATCAGTAGTACTGATTGAGCTGGTCAGGTCCAAAAGGGCATTGCTGCTAGACTGGGTCTGCGGCAGGTGATGAGGCAATTAAGAGGGAAAAACAGTTAACCTCATCTTTACCAATCTGCCAGGTGCAGATGCGTCGTCCATGAGAGTATCGGTAAGAGTGACCACTGCACACAGTCTTTGTGGAGATGAAGTCCGGCCTTCACATTGACAATAACGTCCATCATGTTGTGTGGCAACATCACCATGCTAAACGGGACAGACTTCGAACAGATCTAGCAACTCAAGACCAGACATCCATGAGGCGCTATGGGCCATCAACAGCAACAGAATTGTACTCCAGCACAACATCTAACCTCGTGGCCCAGTAAATCTCCAGTATCATCAAGGCAGACGGTCAACCTGAGTCAATGGAGAGTGCAGGAGGGCATGTCAGGAACAGCACCAGGCATACTTGTAAATGAAATGTCAGCCTGGCGAAGCCAAGCAGGACTATTTGCATCCCAAACAACATAAGCAGAAAGGGATTGACAGAGCTATGCAATTCCAAACTAACATATCAGATTTAAGCTCTGTAGTCCTATCACATCCAGTCATGAATGGTGGTGGACAAACAACTCATTAGAGGAGGAGGCCCCACAAATATCCCCATTCTCAACAATGGAAGAGCACAGCACATCAGTGCAAAAGACAAGATTGCAGCTTTCACAGTAATCTTCAGCCAGAAGTACTGAGTGGATGACTCATCTTGGCCTTCTGTAGTAGTCCCCAGTATTAGAGATACCAGTCTTCAGCCAATTCAATTCACTCCATGTGATATCAAGATACAGTTGCAGACACTGGACACTGCAAAGGCTATGGGCCCTAACAACATTACTGCTCCAGATCTTACCACTCCCCTAGCTAAGCTGTGCCAATACAGTTACAACACGAGCATCTACCCAACACAATGTGGAAAATTGCCCAGGTATACCCTATACACAAAAAGCGGGACAAATCCAACTTGGCCATTTACACCCATCAGTCTACTCTTTATCATTAGTAAAGCAATGGAAATTGTCATCATCAACAGTGCTATCAAGCAACACCCTGCTCAGCAATAACTTGTTGGGTGATGTCCAGTTTGGCCTCTACAAGGGCCACTCACCTCTGGGCCTCAGTACAACTTTGGTTCAAACATGAACAAAAGAGCTGAATTCAGAGGTGAGGTGAGAGTGACAGCCCTTGACATCAAGGCTGCTTTAGACCAAGTGAGGAATCAAGGAGCCCTAGCAAAACTGGTATCAATGGGATGGTCAGTCATACCTGACACATATGAAGATGGCCATGGTTGTTGAAGGTCAGTCATCTCAGCTCCAGGACTTTACACCAGGAATTCCTCAGCATAGTGTCCCAAGTCAAACCATCTTCAGCTGCTTCAATGACCTTCCCTCCATCATAAGGTCAGAAGTGGGGATGATCACTGACTCTTGCACAATGTATAGCACCAACTGCAACTCCTCAGGTACTGAAGCAGTCCATGTTCAAATGCAACAAGATCTGGACAATATCCAGGCTTGGCCTGACAGGTAGCAAGTAACATTTGCTCCACACAAATGCCAGGCTGTGACCATCACCAAGAGGGGACACAATCTAACCACCACCCCTTGACACTCAATGCTGTTACCACTGAATCCCTCACTGTCAACATCCTAGGGGTTGACCATAAACGCAAGTGGACTCACCACAAAGTGGTTACAACAGAAGGTCAGAGGCTAGGAATACTGCGGTGAGTAACTCACCTCCTGTCTCCCCAGAGCCTGTCGACCATCCACAAGGCACAAGTCAGTGGTGTGATGGAATACTCCCAACTTGCCTTGACGAGTGCATCTCCAACACTCAACAAGCTTGACACCGTCCGGGATAGCCCGCTTGATTGGCACCACATCCACAAGCATCTACTTCCTCCACTACAAATGCTCAGTCGCAGCAGTGTGTACTATCTCCAAACTGCACAGCAGAAATTCAGACAGCACCAACCAAGCCAACGACCATTTCCATCTAGAAGGACAACGGTAGCAAGCACATGGGTACTCCACCACTTTCAAGTTCCCCTCCAAGCCACTCACTGTCCTAGCTTGGAAATACGTTGTCGTTCCTTCATTGTTACTGGGTCAAAATCCTGGAATTCCCTCCCTAATGGCATTGAGAGTCAACCCACAGCAGGTGGACTGCAGCGGTTCAAGAAGGCAGCCCATTTCTACCCTCTGAAGGGCAGCTAGGCATGAGTAATAAATGCTGGCCAGCCAGCGACGCCCACATCCCACAAATGAATTAAAAGGAAGTTGTTATAGCAAGCAGAAAATCACAATGCGAAGCGAAATCTATAAAATGTATATTGTACAAGTTCTTCAGTTTTTGCAAGGAAAAGAATCAAGCAAAACATAATAGTAAAGTGGTTCAAATGAAAATTAACTGCAAAGTAAATGTGTACACCCTGTGCAAACATACTCAACAGAATGAAGTTCATTTCTGCAATCAAAGCATGACTATGTTAGTTAGTTTGGATACATTTCAAAGTGTTAGCAGCTTGATATTTACATCTCACCTTCAAGGAACCGGAGGAGGCTGGGGTTTAAATAAATCTTGCATGACAAAATTAGCTCATTTGAAAAGGACAAGGTATTGCTCTTGGAGCGCTATCAGCGGTATACAAGGCAATGGCACTATATGCTTTACTTCAAAATGAAAACACAAATTAAACCTATCTGGCAAGCTTACGGTCAGAAACAGCTTGAGTAAAAACAGTAGCTGTACATATTAATAGACCAGAGAGGGTTTAAAACATGTGGAATAAACAGTTTCTGGTTCCTTGGACTTTTTAATTAAAAATAGATCCTTAGTTCACATCTTGCATCATGATTTCTCAGAATTCATTTATAAGCTCCACAAGCATATCAGCCAGAAGCTGACTTCATTCATATCTCCACCTGTCAAATTCCCTCACCAACCAGGATCAATGACATATGGAGAATTCACTACAATGAAAGATACAAACAGAAGTTAGGTTGCCCTCAAATGGCATCACTAGCAGGTAACCAATCATAAAGCTGGTAATTTTCTGTACTGTAACCTATAACAGTATATAAGCTGCCTTTGCTCAAAATATACATTTAGAGTACTTTTTTTCATCTTTTTCACTTTTTTTCTCCTCTCTCTACAGTGAAGTGGGGCGATGAATATGCTGTGTAAACACCTTCTGTGCAGAGGCAACATAGATTTGTGGCTGACGAACATGACAAAGTTTTATCAACTCTTCAAAAACGAACAGGCAGGTAGTGTTTCAACAGGTTATCTATATGGACCTTCAGAAGGTACTTGACATATCTTCCTCATAACAGAAGATTAGCTGAAGCTGAGGCTCATGGAATTGAGAGTTAAATTATTGACCCGATTAGAAAATTGGCTGTGTTGTAGGATAGGAACAATGGGCAGTAATTTTATTCTCAATTCCACATCATGTTCATTAACTTTGATGACAGTGTCGAAAACTGCATATCCACATTTACTGGAGACATAAAAATAAGTGGTATTGTAAACAGAGTAAGTGTTACCAGAACTGCACAGATGTGGAAGCTAATAGTAAGGATAATGTGCACTCTGACACCTAGAAAGGACAGAATAGGGTACCATACAGTGGACCCTCTTATGGCGTAATGGTAATGTCCTTACCCCTGGACCAGGAAGCCTGGGTCCAAGTCCCACCTCCTTCAGAGGTATGCAATAACATTTCGAAAGATATTGACTAGGGGAAAAAGCCACCCAGTGGAAATTTACAAACAAACGATGTAGGTTGAAGTGAAGTATGGGTTCAGATACATAGATTAAAATGTCATCGATGACAAAATAATCAAAGACTTAATGAAGTGCTGCCTTTTACTTCAAGACGATAAAATAGAGAATACAAGCAGGTTGAAATCATGTTGTTCTACACAGAACCTTGGTTAGATCATACCTAGAATATTGTGAACAGTTCAGGGCATCACACCCTAGGAAGGGTGCACTGGTTTCAAGAAATTATACTTGAACGCTTGTGAAATTACAAGACATTACACAAAATAGGACTGTTTCCCAGAATTCTGTATAGTACATAAACCATATGGAACCAGGGGCATATCTAAAAATCAGTGCCAGGCCTTTCAAGAGTGAAATTAGAAAATGCTTCTGTGCATGGATAGTTGGTTGGTAGAAGTTTGGAACTCACCCCTGAAAAAGGGCAGTTATTTAGATCAATTGGCAATTTCAAAACTGAAAATGATAGGCTTGTGTTACCCAAAAGGTGTTAAGGAACACAGGGCTAAGGCCAATAATGAAGGTGCAGATTAGCTGTGATCTCATTGGTTGGTGAACAGCCTGAGAAGCTAAATAACCTACTCTTTTTTCAAAGTTCAGTGAAGAATAGCAGAAGATTCTGAGACTTGAAATAGTTCCAGATTTGAAAAGAATTTGCAAGAATGCTCAAATAATGAACTAGTGATAATATCAGATAAGTTCTAGCAGCAAAAAGGTCATTTTGCAACCAGACAAGCATGAAACATCCTTGAGATTCAGGCATTAAACATTAAAAATTATAAAGAGGATCATGGCAAACACCAGTAAAGTTGTGCTTCAGTAGCAGTTTTTGCTTCAACTCAACTGAAAGTCTCAACCAAAAGTCTTTCCTTTACATGACATGGAATATCTGAAGGCAAGCTCAGAAACACCTCAATGAAATAATGGTGACAGACTGGGACGATACTGTTGTTTTAAGAGATTATTTTGTCCTAGTTTCTTTTTAAAGCGAGGTTTTGAGACAGAGGTAGAAAGTTGTCTACTTGGAAAGCCAATAAACAGCTTATGAGGCCTTGGGTTTTGACCCCAAGTTGGAACAATAGAAGCAGCCTGGCTGGGTATGGCCAGCTTTCAGACCAGGACTTTCTTTTAGTTTTTAGTTTAACTTTAAGCAGTTGTGGTTGGAATGTCAACAAGGTTGGAAGTGCAGTAAATGTTGCCTGGCTGTTACACTCTCAATTTTGTCTTGACGTTTTTCCTTGTGGATTCCTGGAGTTACCTGCAAGGCAAATCTATTTTCTGAATTTTGCCAAGAAGTGTGTTTATGGGATGTTACTACATTGGAACAGTTAATTAGTAATTGTTACTATATCTACTATTAAGTTTTCCAATAGAGTTGCTAATCTAAGTTCTTCTTTCTTTTGTTGTATTTTAACTGTATAGTGTTGAATAAATGATGTTTTGCTAAACATCAAGCAGCGTGACTAATCAAATTGCATCTGGAATGCAGCATGTTACATTTGCGTATAAAACAAGGAACAGTTAAGGTCTAGGCTACTACAAAATATTTTGAGGGGTCTGGTCAGGTCCATTAGAGGAAGTAAAGTGGCTAAGCAAAATAAAAAATTAAAATAATTAAGCCTCATCAATCCAATTTGATCTTTAATGCAGAATATTGCTTTAATATGTTCGTGACCCTTTCATTCAAATTTTCTCATATTTTGTTAATGTACATAAAGCAGATAAACATCAGATTATAGCATTGAACTCGAGCTCCAGAACCAACCTTGCCTCTCTCCAAGCTGTTCCACCATCGTTACTCGACAGTGTAATAAATTGGCGGTAATAAATTGGCTATATATTCTCTATGAAGTGAAGGATAAAGTAACCTGACCAACTTCTGCCAGCAGTGGTTCACTGTCAAAGTGATGGAATCCACTGCACTGTTAAGGGTCATACTCACCAATAATGGTCTGTTGATGCTCAATTTGTGTTGCAAGGACTACCTACCTCCAGGCCTCATTCAAGTAAAGTCAAGCCAAGATAGTCTTACCAGACCAAAGAAGTGTTTTCTCATTAGCGAGAGATGATTCATGGTGATTTAACCCAAGAGCAGCCTTGGACAAACCGGGGAGTAAAGAACTGAATTCCAGAGGTGACTGTCATTAATTAGCTGGCATCATTTGACCTAGGGCTGCATTAATGAACCCAAATCCCACTGGCTGGAATTATATCAAAAATAAAGGAAGATGGTTTTGAGGCTGCTGAAGGTCAATTATTTCAGCCCTATCCATCTTCAGTTGCTCAAATAATGTTCCCTCTATCAAAACAGAAGTGGAGACGTACATGAAGGACAATGGTATTCAGGTATAGAGGTTGGGCATTGTGTTGTAACTCGCCAAACCTGTCCACCATCTGTAAAGCACAAGTTAGGACTATGATGCAATACTCTCCACTTGCCAAGATGAGTACTGTGCCAGCATTCAAGAAGCCTGACACAGATCTACTTCCAAACACAGGTCTAATATTGATTTCAATTCCTGATGCTGTTCAAAGCTTATAAAAGCCTTTCATGTTTTCAGGATGCTCCAAAGTGCAATTTTACAGCCAATGCTAAAATGTAATAGTGATTTGTAAGCAAAAGAAGTAGCTAATTAATACAAGATTCAACAAAATGTAGATAATGGCCAAGACACAAATGAAAAACTTTTCTTCTTTGGACAGAGCTATATTTTACACACTATCTTACAAGGCACACAAGGCCTTGATATAGGAAGTCTGCGACATGACCCATCCAGTGCTCAGCTCTGGAGTGTAACTTGAATTACATAACTGCTTTTTATACTAAATCCTAGAGTATATTTGCTAAACTTCCTCATGCTTTAAAAACAAAATGGAATAAGGTTGAGCAGGCTACAGACACAATCTGAATGCTAACGTGAGATTTCTGTAATACCTCAACACCGAAGTACTGGCCTCCATTCTCCCTTTCCAAAAATGCTTCTGGCTGGCAGCAAGCATTATAGCTCTTAACAGTGAGGGCACGGAGTAGCTTACATGTAGTGCTCACATTCAAAGGCTTAACATAACCACCTTATGCTTAGGCTGAACAGTAACTGACTACCAAAGAACAGCATTTGCTCAATAAACACAAATTCACTAAGGCTTCTCCTTTTTCCGCAAATGTTCCTCCCCAAATCCTTCTGCAAAGTGAGCACACTATCCATCTGAACAATCTAATTTATAACTGGGTAGTTTATCAGAACCTACAAACGAATTGCAAATCGCTTTTTTTTTCTGGAAGCTAGTCACAGACCAACTCAGGATTAGATAAATTTTGAAGATTAAATCACCTCTAAATGGAATACCACTTCTCTCTCAGTTTAAGGGCAACTGTTATTTGTTTCTACAGTTCAAGATACTACATCTATCAGATCTGTATAAATTAGCCATCATAATGAGAAATGTAGTTAAAGTCAAGGCCTGTAGATCAAATTCACTCTAGCTATTAGTATACTAGGCAAATAGCTTGTCCAGCTCCTCTGAGTTCAATTGCACATGAATCCAAAGCCAGCCATAAAGATCAAATTTCAGATTTAGTGTTAACAACTGTTCTGATGGCACTAATGATCATACTCCAGCTGCTTTCTGGCCACTCAATGTAGAAAATTGATGGTTCATGACCAACTGAAACATTTTGCAAAAGTAGAAAATGTGCAAGTTTCATTTGTAAGAGCTTTGCATAGTTATGTAAAAGCAGCATGGAAACCACTGCCATTATTATGGCTGCGATACATAAGCAATACTATGTCTGTAATCCTTGATCCTAACCATTAAGTGGCTGCAAAGTGTCTAGTGAAATAATGAAGTTCATCACAACATAGTTCACATAAAAGTGGACTGTTGCTGCGGACAATATCTGCAACATTCCAGTGCTGACTTCAAAATAAGGTGACACGTACAGTCAAAGTACAATGTGGTAAGCTAATAAACAAGATAACATTTAATGTGCAATGAAGATTTCATAAAATCAAATTAATTCAAAAAACTTGTAGGAAACACGAGCTATAACTAAGTCACAAGATATATCCACAACCTGTAATTTCCACTTGTTATGAAAAGGTAAGAATTCTTCTCTGTACTTTTCACCTGAATAGAAAATCCAATTTCAGATTGCGAGACCAAGAAATTCAAGTCTTTAAGAGAGCGTAGCTCACAGAGTTATTTTTAAAATCAAATTTAGAACAATTTTTGAAGCAGTCACTGACTAATAAATTTTGAAGTTGGAGCCTAAGGTATGATTTTTAATATAAAAAACATTAAAATTTGCAACTGATGAGCTAAAAATGGATTTGAATACATGATACACAAACAGAAAACACATCTTACCTTTTTTAACATTTTGTCCTTGTGCTTCTTATTCAGCAATTGCTCAGTCTTTTCTATCATTTCTCTTTTTGATTTTACACCAGTAATATCAGTTGCAGTAGTACTTAGTTCATCTGAATTACTCATCTTTTCATTTTTTAAATGGATCGTGTGCTCATGGGTTAGTTCAAGCTTGGCTTTCTCCATGTCGTTTTGCACACACTGATGTTTTACTGTGTAACTATGATTAACTGATGGAGCATTTTTCTCTTCCACAGCACAACATTTGAAACAAATAAATTCTTTATCCTCTTTCTCCAGTTGCTGTGCTTGGACAAGTGTCAATCCAACACACTCGCCATGAAACCAATCATCACACCTTCCGCAACCTACCATAAATCTGAATGCAAACAAAATCTAGGTCAATTGAATGAAGGATGAAAAATTGTTTAAAAATACTTCTCAAAAATATTATAAACATTTCACTGCTTGGATTTTTAACTAGTACATGCTAACAGAAGCACTTTTTCTGATGTTATTTTTCACTAACCTACATTCCCTGGTCAAAGTTGTTTACTGCACTTTGAAGTAAAAAAACTTGCATTCATATAGTACCTTTCAAAATCTCATGCAGCCCTGAAATCTCAAACAGACTCTGAAGCACTTCTGAAATGTTGCCACAGTTACAGTTAAAAAACACACAGCAAGGTCCCAACAGAATTCAATATATAAATCATCTGTTTGTGATGTTGAATGAAGGGTAAATATTAACAAGGAGTGCAGTCAGAACCTCCATGCTCGTTTAAGATAGAACATTGAATCTTTTACCTCAGGAGACCAAAACTTGTTCTACCATCTCTTTCATAACATAGCACCTCCAACTGGTACATAGTAACCTAGTGGTGCTTTATGTTAGCAGAGCTAAGCCCTGAACCCACAACCTTCTGCGTCGGAATCAAGAGTACTACTAATAAGCCAAGTTGGCTTCTCAAAATGACAAGTTCCTTATTTATTGTTCACTTGAAAGAGATGTACATAGAAAATACACATGTTACAATACAAATTTAGCCAGTCATTCAACCCAAGCAGTCTCAGGTCGTGTTTATTCTCTGTAAAAGCAGAGTTTCAATGCTGTGGTCCCAAACATTTTTATCCAACTTGACCCACATACCTTTCTCTTCCTGCACCAATTCAACTGACTCAAAATGATGACACAGCTTCTGCCTCAACCGCTAACCCCAGATAGAAATCTCTCAGCCCCTCAGCTCTGTGTAAAAAATAAATTTTTGTCTCACTCTTGTATTTCTTGCATTTATTTTGCAGACATAACACTGAATTCCAGATCTGCCAATTAGCGGAAATAGAATGTGTTTATTGATCCTGTCCAAACCTTTAATAATCTTAAGCATATCCAATAAATTACACAGTAACTTGGATGCTATGCTGGGGTGGGTTTGGATGTTGCAAGTAATTTAAAATAAGGAATGGAAATACATCATTTGGGGTTTGCTGAACATTCTATATTCAAATTCTGCAAACATGAGAATCTAGCATGTAACAGCCAACCATAAAAGTAGCAGTCATTTCTATTAAAATGTTCACCTGCATATTTCTAGTTCTGTTGAAACTATGCCTGAAACACTGGCATCTGTACAACACCAGGGAGAAGTTGATCAACGTGTTCAATTTCTAGCATTTTCTCTTTTAGTATGATTACTTGCAACAAAAACATTCCACATTCTGATAATTTGCAGTTTTTTTTTAAGTCTGTTACTTTAGCTATCTTTAGTTTATTTGTCAATTACAGCTCTTTCTGTTCAACTTATCTAGCAATGGAAATAATTGTCTTTCATGTCTGGCAATATGGTGAAATATTAGATTTCTGGTTGACTGTAGGGGCATGAGGAAGTCAAGAGGCTGTGAAAGGTCACTGCAAAAGGAGTAAGCACAGCAGACCAACTGCTCAGCTGCTTTTTTTAAAACCTGCAGTCAAACCTCAACAAATTTTCTATTTGATCACTCCCCAGACCTGAAGAAACAGAAGGCAGAAAGTAGTTCAAACTTGACATTTAAAAAACAAAATTGATGATGTAGGCAGGAATACAGTATTATATGACTTCAATAATTTTTGTATTCCAATAAGTCTAAGAATTACTTTGATGTATACTGCACATAGGATACACCTGTCATGATTATCTATTTCCTGTTAGGCTTCCACAATCCCTGCAATAAGGGCATTCTGAGGGAGATGTTTGTGTTTTGAAAATTAAATACCGAACTAGTTTAAAAACATATACTGAACTCCAGATCAAAGAAGAAACTGTAAACTAAGGATAATTATTCCAAGTTCAAAACCAGCCAAGAGCATGCCATATCATCATGGAGACAGGTGAAGCTAAAGATGCTTCTCCAGTTTCAATAAGTTTAGATTTTGTTTTAAAAAGACTTTATTGCAGCTTGGGCTTTCTGTGGTTTACAGTTTACAAAGATAGCTGAAAAAGAGTGTTAGATAAACCTCAACTCTAAGCAGAGTATACGATTGTTGAAGCTAGGTACAGTGTGGAATGCAGATGAAGCTTAATCAGTTTGAATTTTGTTTACAAGGGCACAAAAGGTAGCAGACTGCCTTGCTTGAAACTAGTGGAAAAATCTACAATGGCCTTCAACAGATACTAGTGACAAAGCAACAAGCAGATTAGCATGGATGTGTTAAAAAGTAGTCAAAACAAGGAAATGTGATATGCACAGTCAAGTGATGGTAACTGAAAGGAATTTACCTCAGAATAGCTGGAACTGAAGAGGATTCTCCAGAGGATTGTTGTATAATAGCAAATAATTTAAGACTAACACAAGAACTTTTGGGGGAAGTAACAATAAATCAGAATGCACAACAGTATGGTTTTAACTACAGGTAGTTCTGCTATAATGCATGTTTTGTTAATGCAAATTGTCTGTAATATGATTGGTGAATAACAGATGCTATTTGGATAACGCAAATTTTCTGCTGTTCAGGTATAGTGATCTTCGGGTCTGGACCCTTCTTCAGAAAAATGGAAAGGGTTATAAACGCTAGCCTAGCCAGCAACACCCTCATCCCATGAATGCACAAAGAAAACACAGCAGCTCAGCGATTAACACTGCTGCCTCACAGTGCCAGGAACCCAGGTTCAATTCCACCCTCCGGCGACTGTCTGTGGGGAATTTGTGCATTCTCCCCATGTCTGCGTGGGTTTCCTCCGGTGCTCATATTTCCTCCAACAGTCCAAAGACATGCAGGCTAGGTGGATTGGCCATGCTAAATAGCCCATAGGTGTTCAGGGATGGGTTAGGTGGGTTATAGGGGAATGGGTCTGGGTGGAATGCTCGGACGATCGCTGTGGACTTGTTGGGCCGAAGGGCCTGTTTCCACACTGTGATCTATGATCTATGAAAACAATAAGGTGTAAGGACAAATTGCAAGATAGATATAGTTTGTAGAGAGGTATTGATAGGTTTAGGTTAAGTAAGTGTGGGGGGAAAGTCAGCAAGTAAGGAAAACAGTTGTTCATTTTGGAAGGGAGAACAAGAGAACAGAATATTATTTAAGTGGAGAAAACCTGCAACACAAATGGACTTCATGATGTTTGTGCACAAAACACTAAGCTAGCGCACAGTGCAGCAAGTAATCAGGAAGACTAATGGAATGTTGGCCCTTAGACAAGTACATTGGAGTATAAAAGTAGGGAAGTCATACTCTAACTGTACAAGGTGCTGGGGACCACATCTAGAGAACTGAGAGCAGTCTGGTCCCCTTATTTAAGGAAAGATATAATTTCATTGCAAGTAGTTCAGAGAAGATTCACTCCCATGATCCCCAAAATGGAAGGACTGTCTCATGAGCAAAGGCTAAAGGGTTGGTACTCTAATCACTGGAGTTTTAAAGAATAAAAGGCAATTTCATCAAAATCATAGAATCATAGAAGCCCTACAGTGTGGAAGCAGACCATTCAGCCCATTAAGTCCATACTGAAGAGCATGCCATCCAGACCCACACCCGTATCCTATCTCTGTAACCCTGCATGTCCCATGCCTAATCCATCTAATCTGCATATCCCCAGACACTAAGGGCCATTTAGCATGGTCAATCCACCTGACCTGCACATTTTTGGACCATGGGAAGAAACTGGAGCACCCGGAAGAAACCCACGCAGACATGGAGAGAATGCGCAAACGCCACAGACAGTTGCCCAGGCTAGAATTGAACCTAGATCCTTAATGCTGTGAGGCAGCAGTGCCAACTACTGAACCACAATGCCACCCAAAAACATAGAGGCTTCTTAAGGGGCATTACAGGTTAAATGCTGAGAGGATGTTTCCTTACAAGGGAAAGCTTAGGATCAGAGGGCATAGTCTTGCAACAAAGGGGTACCAAATAAAGACTGAGATGAGGAAGACTTTCTTTTCTCAGCGGGTTGAGATTCTTTGAAACTCCTTGCCCCAGAGAACTGTCAGGTAAAGTCCTTGTGTATATTTAAGGCCAAGATAGATCATTTCTCCATCAGTATTGGAATCAAGGGTTACAGAGGAAATGCAGGAAATTGGACGTGAGCAACGCTGGATCAGCCATGATCCGACTGAGTGGCGGAACAGGCCCAAGGGCCAAACAGCCTACACCTGTTCCTATTTACTACAGGCTTATTATGCTCTCTGCTCTCAGTGATGTAAAGTTACCATTGCATTCTACCGTAGTATGTTTAAAGCTCACAAAATAAAGCTTCAAAAAGTTGTCACATCAATTGTCAACAAACTTGACAAAGTATCTTAAATGCCAATATAATTTCTTTCCCTTTACTGCTTGTATTAAGAATCAAGAAAATGATCTCTCAGAAAACTTGTACAGGGATTTGGTTATATAGAAGCTCACCTACTGTGGTGTGGTTTCCTACAAAATCCACATAGTTTTTTGGGGTCCCACAAATCTGAAGTAGGAACAGGGGTGGAATGGTCCGCGTCAGTTTCATCCTTTTTTACCACAGGTAAATTATCTGGGATAAACAATGGTGGTTCATCCAATGAAAAACTTTTGCTACTTCTCCTCTGCCGTGGAAGAATACTCTTCTCATTTTTCTTAACTTTCAATTTTTCTTTATCATCTTCATTAGAATGCTCCATAATCTTTCCCTTGTCTTTTTCCCTTATACTGTCTAACTGTTGGGAAACTATTCTAGCTGTTGAAGGGATAGGTTTGTGGCCAGAGCGAGTCACCAGCTTTGGTGGTAACTCATTCAGTTTCAAAGTTGAATGAGAATTATGCTTAGATGCTGGAATTGTTTTCTTTGACTTATGCCCTGCCAGAGACATCGATACTATCTTATTTGGTGTCTGCATTTTGGCTATTGGCTTTTGCTCTTGCTCTTGGTCCATTTTCAATTTAGCAACTTGTGTAACCTGTGTTTTCAAGCACTTAGCAGTCCTGTGATGATGCTCATCTTGGTCAACCGCTTTCCGTTTACTGGCTAATGTCAAACTGTGCGACTTGGATTGTTTAAGTGCTTCAGAGGACTGAATATCCAACTTAGCTTTTTTCCTATTTGAGTGAAAACTGTTTTCACTCTGCTCAGGTTTTGGGTCTTGTGCAAGTTTATGCTGAGGATTCAGTGCTGACTTCTCATGTTTTGAAGTCTGGTTCTTGAATTCCATAGCATCAACCTGCTTTTCAGGAATAATTTCCTTGTGGTCTTTGTGTTTAAAACGGTCCTGCATTTCTTCCTTATTGGGGCCCAGATGCTGCTCGGTTGAATTATCCTGCTCAGTTATATTATTCTGCTTCTTACATGCCATGTGATGAGAAGAGCCATTGCCTTTTTCAGATTCACTGATATTGCTGGCAATTGTTTTTGAAGAGACAGGTCTTGCTACTTCAAGTCTGTCCACTTGTGCCACAGTTTCAGGCTTTGGCAAAACAGCCACCTCAAACTTAATTGCCTCAATATTCCCAGTGTCTTCAATTAATTCTAAAGTATCTGAAATGTTCTCATTTATAAGAATGCTAGCATTATTATGTGCGTTTCCTTTATTTGACTGCAAGTTAAGGTCTTCTTTTGCTTCTACATAATTTACAGAAGCATTTAATTCAGAGGATATCTGTAATTTTTCATCCACTGGCCGCTGTACATTTTCTTCTTGTTTTGACATAAAGTCTTCCAACTTGTTTACAGATGGTGTAGTTTCAGTGCTTGGTACAACTGAATCCCACTCAACTGGCTTATCTGTGTGTTCAGTAATAACGTTATTATCCACAATTTCTACTCCTTCATTCATTTCTACACTGTGTCCTTCCTTTACAATCATTTTTAACTCCTCTCCAACGGCACTGACATTTCCATGAGGGAATGCACCCATATTTTTGTGAAGGTCAGTATCCACTCCTACAGCATCTTCAGGCAAATCAGTATGTGCACCAATTAATGATTCTGTAGAGCACTGCAATTCCAGCACAGATTTAACTGGACTGTGGCCTCTGACTGTTGCTCGTCCATCTTCACAGTCCATGAGCTTCTGTAGATCATCATTCGCTACCGCAAACTCTTGAGCAGTTTCAGATAACAATTCTGCAGAGGGCTGAGATTCCAAAACAGGCTCAATTGGACA